>NW_014040377.1:38937-47427 GCF_001186125.1 Sphaeroforma arctica JP610 | reverse complement strand
ATATTTATATTTTAGATGCAAGTAGTTGTATGTGGATGTTTGTGAATTAGTGAACGTGCGCATGTTCATTTTCTGTCCGTTATATAAACGCCTTATCTGGAAACGCGTACATTATATATATGGTGGAATGCATGTCAGGATAGAATGAAAATTCAGTTGGCATACAATATATCTTATATGGTTTTTGTCGTGAATATGTGTAACAAATTCTCAGTCAATATGTGGGACACGAAAGGCCTAGATTTTACTACAAATAGTTTCCGCGTATGAGCAGACCAATATGTATGACCCCTGAATTCCTTCATGCACATGATTATTCGTACATACTGACAGACAAATCATGCTGACTAAAGCTTCTCGCTGCTATATACAAGCACGTATATATACATATATTTCGTATCCGTGACTCCCGGTGCATATGTGGCTAATCTGCACATAGTTGTCAAAATATATTTTCCATTCAAATTTACTCTTGATTTTGAGATTTATTGGGCATTTTCGCGTATTATCGGGCATGCACAGGCGATCGAAAATAACAATGATGACACTTATACGCATACACAGTAGCCTGAGATAAGGTTAAGTTTTTTTCTATTTACGTATACTCACGTTTATGTATAGATATCAGTGTATATTTAATACGTATATGTAAGTGCAGTTTTTGATTGTTGCAAACATAGAAAGTGCAATAAGTATATGTGTCACTCAACATACAGTGTACACAAGTTACCTACTTACGGTCGTAGAAAATAATTACTTGCCTATGTACTATATGTGAGGTGGATGACTACAATTTCAATGAACCATCTAGTGTACGCGCATACTTGTACGCTCTTATATAGATGAACGATACATACCTTAATATTCCAAGTAGAATGGGCCTGCGTGTATGCTCTTTATGCATGATTGTGCATATTCACGAACTAATTCTCGAATGCAAAAGATTAAATTGATATAGGTTGGGATGCATTCATATCCCTGTGAGTTTTATATATTCATTCTCCAACACTGTGACCATGTACTTATTCTCGTCCAACGACACATGGCTACCACAGATTGTATTCCTTTCTACCTGGCCTATCCATAATGTATTCGTCCATTCTGATTTATTCATACCACGCCATGCCACATCACATCATGCCACACTAGACCTCAAGCTGCATCTGGCGAGTACGCACTACGGGTCGTTCCTGTCTGACGAGTCTGGCGCTCTGACTGTGCCAGTGATCCAGGAGAAGCTGCAGGAGAAGTTCTTGCAGATGTTCGAAATCATGCGTGCCCAGGTTGTAGAGCCGGCCAACACTTTCTTCGATTACATAACGTAAGATACTGTTGCAGAGTTATACCGCATGCCTATGTGTATCACTGAACCCGCACTCGTTCTGATTTTGTTGTGTGTTTGGTCTCTTAAGCGGATGCAGTCTATTACACAGGTCTGTGGTATCCCACTCCAGTAGTGCACGAATAATATACGGGGAGCTAATGCATGTAATTGCCTATTTGTCTGTGGCAATCGATTTGTTTTTTGTTTTTGTTTAATTATTAATGATGGCTGTACATGCCTGGTATGGTTGAAAAAAAATTAAGAGTTGCCCATCCCTCCCGCCCTTCCCCTTTTCTTCTCACGGGCTTCTACGTTCTATATCTGAATTCCGTGCATGATTGCCTAGTCAAGCTGTGGCTTGTTGCTCTTCACCACATGGGCGGGGCATTCAGCTTCATCCTTATCTAGCAAAAATACGACCTGGCCTCGATAGAGCGAATTCGATAGCAGTGCCATCTTGTCAGTTTTGACATTAGGCCCTTACCCGCAAGTATTGGTTGCCATCTCGCATTCTTACTCACATCCCTTACCCGCCAGTATTGGATGCCACCTCGCATTTTTTACTCACATACGCTGGGTTCTTATCTGATGCAGCTTCAGCTACATGATCGACAATATCATCCTACTCATCACCGGGACACTACACGACCGTGACATCTCGGAATTGATCCCCAAGTGCCATCCTTTGGGTAAATTCGAAGAAATGGGTTCCCTGTCCATTGCCACCACCCCGGCTGAGCTTTATAACTCAGTGTTGGTGGATACACCTCTGGCCAACTACTTCCAATCGTGCATTGACGAGCAGGATCTGGATGAGATGAACATTGAGATCATCCGAAACAGTCTTTACAAGGTAATGTGCTGCGCCACACGCCTCTATCAATATGTCTAGTGTAGGCTAGAGGTATTAAGTAGTGCTGGACCTACATCAAAGAATGATCATGCAATATCTATGCGCGTGTGCATAGAAGTGGTCCCAGCAAACGAAGGTTCTCGAGTGTATATTCACTGCATCTGGTTCGTAGTCTCGTGTTTATTGCGCTTGGTCCATGCTCTTACGGTGTACCACTGCTGCCACCACAGGTAGCACAATCACCCGGGTTCACAAGTATGTGTTTCGCATGGTATTCTATGTGGCTGGGTGACTGGTACGGTATAACTTGCCTCAGAATATGAATTCTCAAATATCATTAAACATGCTTCGTACATTTGTGTGTCGCACCATGCGAGTACATATCAAATAGGCAGTATTGACTTTTGGCCGAGAGATCAGGTGACCGGCTGTTTGTGTACAAGGCCGCCTGTGGCTTCATTGGCAGAAAGCACATACTAGATATACCCTCCGATGAATACGAATCTCACACAAGCATGGAAAGTGGACCTGTTGAGACCTAACATATTTATACCATTGATGAAATACCTTATGACTCACTTTGGCTGACATTATACATTGCAGGCTTACTTGGAGGATTTCTACAAGTTCTCCACCAGCCTGGGCAACGACACAGCCGAGCTCATGCAGGAGCTGCTCGCCTTCGAAGCCGATCGCCGTGCGTTTGTCATCACTATCAACTCGTTTGACACAGAATTGACTAGAGATGATCGCCAGAAGTTATATCCCAGGTGCGTCGGGGTGCGGAGATATGTGCATGATTGCATAGTATACGTACTGCATACGCATTTGTAAGAAATGTATCTAGGGATATGTGCATGAGTGCATAGTATACGTATTGCATACGTATTTGTAAGAAATGTAACTAGGGCTATTCTCGAGCACACAAACAAGCCCATGCACGTTCCACATGTAGCACACATTTTGATTACGGCTTAGATAAGGTCTCAAACTCGGAACAAATGTTGGAATTGCATAATTGTATTAGGGTGGGCTAAATGAGAAAGCCTCGTTGGAAGGTCTCCATTATTATGTTTGAAATTACATCAATATCACACACAGCTGATGTGCGCTTTCCTGTTTATTCTCGTCCTTGTAGGTGTGGAAGGTTATACCCTGAAGGTCTTCAGAAGCTAGCGGCCTGTGACGACTACGAGCAGGTGCGTGCCGTGGCCGAATACTATCCAGAGTACAGAGAGTTGTTCGATGGTATCACCCCTGGCAGCGGCAAGACCCTGGAGGATATGTTCTACGAGTATGAGGTGCATCTGTGCAAGAAGGCCTTCCTGACGCACTTCAGCTTTGCCTCATACTATTCACTGTGCAAGCTCAGAGAGCAGGAGAGCCGAAACATTGTGTGGATCGCCGAGTGCATCAGTCAGAAGCACAAGGCCAAGATCGACAATTATGTCCCCATCTTCTAAGTTGGGCTCGTGGGCGGCGGTGTTGTTGGCGTACTAAAAGAAAATAGAACTAAAAGACGTTGAAGACAAAAAGCACAAGTTTTTATGCATGGAATATTGGGACAAAGGCGATGCCAGTAAGATATATCGAGGGGTTGACCTCTCCTGTCTATCCACATATCCTCAGTATGCTACAGAAGAAGCCCTTTGCAGCATAGGCGCTAAGTTATTATCCAAAGCACTAGAGATTGCACACACAGACCTAGTCTCCTTCACCCAATTTCTGTTGGCATTGAGGACGCAAATGCCTATAGACCTCGCACAAAGAGTTTTTAACCACAATCCATTGTCTAGGAGCACAAAAGGCACGGAAGCAGCAACATGGACACATGTAAGCGATACTAGCAGTTGACTTCTGCAACGAATATTCATTCTAGGCCCTCAAGAAACCCGTGCAAAGTGTAGCCTCGTTGACTAATCCTGGTACTGTTTCAAAACTGAATCTGATAAGGGTATACCGCACGATTGCACTAGTAAACAGTTCTCTAAATGTGGCTCATGATTTACCAACAATATTATTGTCCAGGCCGAATGGATTCTAGCCACATTAGTGTGGAGGGGTATACGCTTCGTCTGTATATTAACGCTTCGTCTGTTTGAATACTTGGCACGATTGCAATAGTCTGCGCAAATCAAAATGTATTGCACGATTTTAAATCATTCATCCCATGGTAACGATAAGCTTGTAGTATGTGGTCTGCGCAAATCAAAGTGTATTGGCACGATTTTAAATCATTCATTCCATGGTAACGATAAGCTTGCAGTAAGTATTCGGCCGAAATCAAAATGTATTGACACGATTCTAAATCATCCATCCCATGGTAACGATAAGCTTGTGGTAAGTAGTCTGCGCAAATCAAAGTGTATTGGCACGATTTTAAATCATTCATTCCATGGTAACGATAAGTTTGCAGTAAGTAAGTAGTCGGCCGAAATCAAAATATATTGGCACGATTCTAAATCATTCATTCCATGGTAACGATAAGCTTGTAGTACGTAAGTAGTCGGCCGAAATCAAAATGTATTGGCACGATTCTAAATCATTCATTCCATGGCAACGACAAGCTTGTAGTACGTAAGTAGTCGGCCGAAATCAAAATGTATTGGCACGATTCTAAATCATTCATCTCATGGCAACGATAAGCTTGCAGTAAGTAAGTAGTCTGCGCAAATCAAAGTGTATTGGCACGATTTTAAATCGTTCATCCCATGGTACCGATAAGCTTGTAGTAAGTAAGTAGTCGGCCGTTGGTGGCCGTGTCTTGGGTTCCCGAAAATTTAGCGCGAACCACTATAACGCGCATTGCTTCAGAGTGGCTATCAGTCTTGCCACAAGCTCGAATAAGACTATAGCATAATGAGAATCCGAGCTTCGTACACGGAATTCAGACTGATTCCTCTTGTTATTGCGTCCAAGAGAGAAGATGGCTCACGTAATAATAAGCACCACGCTGCACGTCGATACGACAAATATAGTACTGAGGGTGGTTGAAATGAATCTCGCGCCTCAGTGTAAACCGAGTTCGCGCATATGATATAACTGAGGGTTTCTTTTCACTATATGCTGGCCATCACTCTATGGAATTGGAGGAGGTTTGCATTACCGACCTGCGATATACATCCTTAACATGTTCCGGATAGAATCGAATATTACAACATTTATAGATATATGCAGGGCTTTACAGTGCAGAACGTCACATTGTGAATTTTTAGTCATGTTATATTATCGCAACTTCCGATTTTATTCCTGAAGTGTTTCGACACCACATAAACAATACGCTGGCTCAAACCATTGCGTAAAATACTAAAATGCTTTCCATCCGACCCTACCAAACCCCAATCTAACACGTCCAGATACATAGCACCACAAGTCTTTAAACTCAGAAATCGATGAACGTATCAGAGTTGAGTTTGGATGCGTCTGAAAACGATCACCGCATGAAAAAACTTTATTCCAATTTGTCGACTGACTCGCGTGTATCGGCTTCGATAAGCCATCATATGTTCCTCCAGCGATGGGCAGAGGCTACATAGAAACCCATTCATTGAAAATGTCGCGTTTACCTTCTTTCATCTGAAAGCACGGACCACACGGGTCCATAAAAAAAAATGCATGCGTTGCACCAGGTAGTCGAATACAACTGGTCAGCAGAGAATAGGTTCCCAAAATAGTTGGTCTCTACATCAACCAATAATGATGTAAAAGTATACATACGTCAATAATGGTTACTGATGGCATCCGATAGCTTAAGAGTAAGGCGTTTCATTCCGGGCGCTTTGTGATTAGCGACGCTAGTGGTGCTCACTTATACGGATTCACCACTCACTCACAGGCAATATACTGTAGCGTGCAGCTAGGCTCCATAATGGCATATGATGCAACAATGGATTTCAGGGTGCATCTGATGTGAACTACCCACAATTCGAGCATGTGAATATTACAGTAAGCAAAGCAAGAAATCCAATACATACGCATGGTGTCTCAACATGTTCAAGTTCTTGCCCCCAGCATTGGAGAGGTTGGCGCTAGAAGTGCTTTCTATCTTGAGTATAGGATGGCTCAAGTCAGAAGAAGGCCCAAGATGGTCGACTGCCGATGCACATGATAGTTGCGACTGGCTGCGTAATAACAGGTCGACGTGCCACAGTAAAGACACAATGCCATGTGTAAATGACACTAGCTGATGGCCGCAGCGACTTATGTATAAAGAGAGGGCTGAGTAATTTGGCACCAGATATATGGCATGGTTGTAACTGAACAAAAGTGCACACGAACCCCAATGGGACTGCGATCAAGTGTGCTGAATGAAACGCACACTACCAAACGGCCATTAGACTCAGCTCGTGGTGGACAGCCGGGTGTACGCTGTGTTGACGTTGTGGTACTCCTTCACAAACAAAGTGTCGATATTCAACGATAGATACCTGTTGCGAAGATTGAACATGCGTTTGAGGATGACGGAAACTACGTAACCCGATTCGAAACTCAATAGATTCCTGTATTCTTACCACGTGGCAATCATGAGTTGCGCGCTCTAACAAATTAGCCACGCCCGAACGGACAACAACCAACTATATCATATGCACCCACTACAAACAATATCATGTGCAATCGGTATCAGAAAAAGAGTGTGGAACGGTTCTATAGGATTGCCGTACACGATTCTAGCTATATCTGCGACTATTGTGAATACCAGCTATAGTCAAAACTTAAACAATTCTCCACGCAATCATTTCAACAATAATTTCAAGGGACTCTCTTACGTCGCAAGATCCGTGCAGTAATTGACGAGCGGATTCTTCTGCTCCTTCTCCAAGTCATGCTCGTCTATCAGCGCCGGTAGCACAGAGAGCAAGCGCAACAGATGCTCTGCACCATACACACTCCCGAGTGTTTTCCAATTGGTGTCATGTAGGACATCCCGATACTGGCATCGTTCGAAAGGGTACAATAGATACGTCCCAAGTGCCATGTCGAAGAAGGCTATAAGACCAGATTGTAGCTCTGCCAGCTCCGCATCACTATGATAGAAAAAGTGACAGAGAATTAGACCGAACGAGCCGATCCACCGTAGTCGTACAAACTCGGGTGCTGAATACGAACTACTGGGGGTTTTGCTTTGTGACGTGAAGCTATGCACAAGTCCCCAACGCCTGTAGATCTCCTAACAAGGACAGGCGCTCAACATCATAGTGAAGTGTTTTGTGCATCTATCAATGTCCACCGGCATCGGCAGTAAGCGAAAAAGCCGCGCCATTCCCAGAAACGAACAATTGGTCTACAAAATGAGTAGCAATTGGTCTATAATATGGGTGACCACTGGTCTATAATATGGGTGACAATTGGTCTACAATATGGGTAACAATTGGTCTATAATATGGGTGACAATTGGTCTATAATATGCGTTGGATGGGAAGCACACATACCATGGCCCAGAATTCTGCTCAAGCCACTTCTCAAAACCCGCTAAAACATCGAGCAGATTTGGATTGCGCGGAAGTGGCACCAACTGTCCGTGTGGGGATATTTGACGAATTAGACTCGGCTGAGTTCCTCGAGATATACAATTTCAGGCACCGTCGTCTAAGGTTTCACAGATGGATTATGCGAGGTCATCTTACGTGCTCCACATTGTACATCCTAACGCGTCAGCGTTGGTCTCTAACCACAGTGTGATACATGGCTCTAACCACAGTGTGATACATGGCTCTCACCACAGTGTGATACATGGCTCTAACCACAGTGTGATACATGGCTCTAACCACAGTGTGATACATGGTTCTAACTACAGTGTGATACATGGCTCTAACTACAGTGTGATACATGGCTCTAACCACAGTGTGATACATGGATCTAACCACAATGTGATAGACAGCTCTAACCACAGTGTGATACATGGCTCTAACCACAGTGTGATACATGGCTCTAACCACAATGTGATACATGGCTCTAACCACAGTGTGATACATGGCTCTAGCCACAGTGTGATACATGGCTCTAACTACAGTGTGATACATGGATTTGACCACAATGTGATAGACAGCTCTAACCACAGTGTGATACATGGCTCTAACCAAAATGTGATACATGGCCCTAACCACAGTGTGATACATGGCTCTAACAAATGTGATACATGGCTCTAACCACAGTGTGATACATGGCTCTAAATACAGTGTGATACATGGATCTAACCACAATGTGATAGACAGCTCTAACCACAGTGTGATACATGGCCCTAACCACAATGTGATAGACAGCTCTAACCACGGTGTGATATATGGCTCTAACCACAGTGTGATACATGGATCTA
>NW_014040377.1:13046-29575 GCF_001186125.1 Sphaeroforma arctica JP610 | reverse complement strand
TATATTGTTATTGTTTTATTTTATTATATATATAATATATATATATATATATATATGTAATTATATATATATATATATATATGTGTGTGTGTGTGTGTGTGTATACATATATATGTACCAAACTGATACAGAAGTGAGGTTTGAGTAGATTATGATTTTTCATGTATGTATTTTATTTTTTGCTGCGAGTAGCCTTCTTGCTTCATCCATAGATTTTTGAAATGTGCCCGTAGGGCATTTTGAGAACGAAGAGGAAGAAAAGGAAGGAAGAGCCCAGAGGGGCAGGAGGGCCTCTTTTCGTGGGACTTCCAGAGGGACTTGTGTTTAAATAGCGTCGTCTGGCATTTATAGCTCTAAAGGAAACACCAATAGTATAGACTTGGATTTTAGGAGGCTATGGGTACACTGATAACGAGTATAATAATGTGCGTAGCGAGTGCAACCTTCTACATATGAAAGGTCAGAGTGACACAGAAAGTCATGGGTGAATACTTCGCAAGAAAACAATTCCACAGAATGCGAGTCTCTCTAGAGCGGCCGCAGCGGCAAATGGGCAGCAGTGAGCAGCCTGACACTGTGACTCGAGACTGTAATGGAAGTTGACTTTGGATAGTTTGTTGTATCCCTCTGGTGCAGCTGTTTTAAAAATACAAGTGTATGTTGTGGTGCAATACTGTTTGTGATTTATACATGAAATCATTCATTAAATACAGCAACAGAAAACTGAAAAGCAAAGGCAAAGGACAAGAACATCTAAATATTTTAAAGATGCTCCATAGGTGCCTATGACTCCTATGGGGCCAACTCTGTACCGGGTCGGTCCTGGACTCCTGAGTCCTGGGCTCCTGGCCTAAAGGTGTTGAGAATTGACTATATGTGTCCAGTTGTTGTTTTTGCCCTACACGCCCACGGACTGTGGACCTATTGTTTTATGAGAAAAAAACATTATGTTTGTTTTTTCGATAAAAAAACAAAGTGCATATTTATATATATATATATTAGCGGCGGCCCAGCGGGCACTTTAAAAATAAAGCCCAAAACAAAAGTCTAAAACACCGAAATTGGGTGTTTTTGTTTTTGTTTTGCCTTTTTTTTTAAACCCCACCGTATGTAGATACAAATATTGTGTCTAAAAAAGGCAAATAAATTTACTCTGCCACTCTGGTCCTCTCCGGGGATGGGCCCGATGAGGTCTCATCGAAAATCTTTTTTTTAATATTTATTTTCTGTTCCACAGAGACCTTGATGAATGTCGATTGATCCTGGGACGGGGACCTCTGAGACTTGAGAAGTTGAGTGTCTGTGACTGTGAGGCTGTGGGCCTGTGGCCTGGTCAGTGGACTGTGACTCACTCTCTAGTCTCTGTAAATTCTGTAAATAAGGCGGTGCTCGGGGGTTTTTTTTTGCTGATTTCAGTGATTTGGCCCCATACTCTATATTTCGACAATTCTCTACTAAAATTTTACTCCTGAATTTGGTACAGGCCCGAAATTAAATGTGAGGGTTTCGACACCCAAACCCAATTTTCTTTCTTTTTTCTTGTAAAAATATGACTGGCTTTGAGGAGAGCATAATTTAAAAAAAAATGTATATTAGACCCCTTTCTCCTACTTTTTTTCGGGCAAATGTAGCAGAAACAAAAATCAATTTGGAATTCAGAAGGCTATGGGAACCGCCTAAATAATGTTTTGTTTTGTTTTTAAGAACAAAACGAGCGGAGACTCAGTCAGTCAGTCAGTCTCTCTCTCTCTCTCTCTCTGTCAGAGAAGAGTCATCATCATGTCTCTCGTCATTAGGTAACATGTTATATAATAAATACATGCCCTTTGTAAAAATCGTGGCCCTCTGGCCTCTACTGCTCACTGCTGGAACCTGGAGCCCTGGACCTCAGTTAAATTAATAGTGGCCAGTTGACCACACTCTGGCACAGAGTTACACACTATACAGTACAGTGTACAACTGTACACACTCTCAGTCACACACTGGCCATGGCACAGTTAGTCAGTCACACTCTCTGGCACACGACAGTGAGACGACACAGGCACACAGCCCACAGGCATACAGCCCACAGGCACAGCCTCACGGCCACTGCTCACAGCAGCACAGCCTCACAAGGTCACAACCTGCAGACCGTTACATTGCTGTCAGACCTGCTGTGCAGAGTGCAGTGCTAACAGCAGACCGTCAGACCCGTGCAGACTGCAGACTGCAGAAGTGCACTGTGCAGTGAGACTACAGACTACAGAGTACAGAGTATAGAGTACAGAGTACAGAGTACAGAGTTATAGACTACTACAGAAGTACAGGGTACAGAGTACAGACTGTGCAGACTGCAGAGTTCATCAGTGCAGAACTGCAGACTGCAGACTCGCAGAGTAGTATGTATGTTTAAAATACATTACTACTTAGGACTCAGAAGGTAGAAGTGGGAAGATGCAGAAGAGAGAAAGAGCGAGAATGTAAATACGAGTGAGTTTTTACTTTTGTTTTAGACTTTGAGACTAGACTGACTGACAGAGACTCTGAGAGACTGCACAACAACCAGAGATAGATGTATGTACATACAGTCATACATAGTCATAGAGTCATACATATCAGAATACATATTGTATTCATACATATGTAGTCTCATAGAGTCATAGACAACTCGCAGTCTCACACTCTCACTCTCACAGACTCTCATCACTTATCACTGCCATCAGTCCCTTGGCCACTGGAGTATTCTGAGACTGAGAGTCACTGAAGACCGAGAGAGAAAGAAATTGAGTCAGTAACTCAGTGGAGTGAGAGTGAAAATGAGGAAAATAATATACTCCAAGAGTCGAACGAACACTGCAGAATCGGCGGAATCGTAGATAATACCGAGTATGTAACCGAGAGATATCAAATTTTAAAATCAATATGTACCCATAGTCCCATAGTCTCGTAGTCCCACATTCATTGTAGAGTTCATAAATATATAAGTATAAATAAAAATTAAAAATTAAATTTATCAAGAAGACCCGCAGGCTCCCAGGCCCAGCACTTAGAGTCCCAGACTGAGATCGTTCGTCAGTCTTAGGGTTTAGGTCTTTAGGGTTTCATATTTTATTTCGATTTTATAAACTCTCGTATGTAGCCTTCTAATAAAACACTTTGTGTAAATAAATATAGAGGGAGAGTCTGAGAGAGTCGTCACGAACTACTATATTTTACTAAATGTATAAATACCCGTGTGGAAGAAACAAAGAACATACAACACTTTTCTGGCTTGTTGGAACATACTGAAGGGTGCAGCACAATGGCTCCTTTGCAAGATGTAGACATGCTCATAATCGGAGCTGGTATTAGCGGGTTAGGAATGGCTTGTCAAATGCGTAGAAAGTTTCCTAACTTATCATTCAGTGTAGTTGAAAAGCGAGCACAACATGGCGGCACTTGGGATCTGTTTAAGTACCCGGGAATACGAAGCGACTCTCCTATGCAGTCATTTGCATATTCATGGCATCCATGGAGCAAGGTAAATAATTGGGCGCAGGTCTGCGATACAAATTGTACGTTTAAACTGTGCTGTACGATGTATCTAACTGAGTATGACATCGCTTATGGCTGGTTAAACGCAATTGATCACGTTTCACCCGTATATGTGTTGTGTGTATGTGAAGAATATTATCAGATGGTTTATGCTTATGTAGGTATATATATATCGGCGAGTTTTATTGCGCATTTGTATTTGCAAGCTATCATAGGATGGTGCATATTTTACAGCGTTGCGATTTAGAATTCGTATGGATTTTCAATCATGTACAGAGAATACAAAGTCGTCATGCTTATCACAATACACGGTCTTGTAGAGAATAAGTACATTCGGGTATACAGTGTCGGATTGATGTGTTGCTAAATTTTCTGTTCTGAATGATTTGTGTCAACAGCTGAGCATTCGAGCGTCTGCGTCGGAGATCTTATGGTACCAAAAAGGTGTGATGAAGAAATACGATCTCGACGCCGACGTGATCGCGTACAATACAGCTATCAAAACCCTCAAGTTTAATACAACCACGTGCCTGTGGACAGCGACCACTGAAGATCCCGATGTATCATATACTGCAAGGTATACCGGCACAATATATGCCTAAGATATGTGTTAGTGTTTTACTATAGCTGTTAAGGTTTTGGCATCGATGCGAGTAGCTAGCTTATTAGTGTCGGGCCGAGTACCCCCAGGCAAGTGGAACAATTAGATGCAATGTTCGTTGTTGGACACTCCTAAATCATGTTCAACTTTTTCCAGTACACGACATGAACATTGTACTAGTTAGATACCTATCCACTGGCGCTGTACTATTCATTCTACATGCGTGCCAGCCTACTGGCAGATCAAGTTTGGTTGGTAATCCAGTCTCTTGCTACACTGTATACGATGGCTGTGCGTGCTCTTAGGTTTGTTTATGCTGGCACCGGCTACTATGATCAAGAGAAAGGCTACATTCCTGATTTCAAGGGCGTCGACGATTTCAAGGGGGAAGTACTCCAACCAATGCACTGGCCAGAGAACTTCTCGTGTGAGGGGAAGGATGTAGTTATCATCGGAAGCGGATCTTCTGGTGCGTGTTCGTGAGTTTTTGCCCCAAGTCTTGTGCATACGACTAATAATGGTGTAGATGTTGTGCACGCATGATAAATTTGCTTGTATATAAAGCAAATCGTGGTATGTCCTAGTACATTGATCGTATGGTTGGTTTATGACAGCAGATTGAGCAGCATAAAAGCATGCAATCAGATAAATCAGATCGCAATTATATTGATACAAAGTGCAGATCTATAGACTAGTGCTGTTGCTCATATACTGCTTCTGTATCCGTTCATACCATACACGTCAATACTTGTACAACTGCTCTAAGATCACGTCACTGCGTGTACGACAACCTTCACCAACACACACGTGCTGTCATCAATTATCGATCGCTTTTGTATATAACAGCTGTTGAGAATATTCACGACTATCCTTCCTCACTCCAGCTGTGACCATCGCACCGGCCATCTGTGACGTCGCAATGTCTGTGACTGTTGTGCAACGATCGCCAGGTTACGTTGTCAACCAGCCCGGTAGACTCCGGTTCAACCCACTGATGCAAAGGCTACTCAGTTGGTTCCCACCACTCTTCAGACTCTACACCCGATGCTACCGCTTCGTCTCAGTGTTCATGAACCAGTACGAGTACTGGCTTGCGACGAGGTATGTCTTGCAGTCTACTCTGACTCGTCAGGTGATTGTATCTGACCTGACAACATGCTTTAATATTATTGATGTTCTATGTTATGAACATGTGACTGATAAACCCATGTCACTACACTCTATACGTACTGTCGCCTAATAAACGTGCGACGACTAGGTTTCCGAATTTTGCGCAGAAGATGGTCTTGCAGGCCGCTACGGATGAAGTCGGTGAAGACGTTGTGACCCAGCACTTCACACCGAAGTATAACGTATGGGACCAGCGCGTGTGTGTGGCATCGGACGGCGACCTTTTCCAGGGTATTAAGGCTGGTAAAATTCGCTATGTAACGGACACCATCGATACGTTTACGGAAGACGGCTTGCGTTTGACTCGTGGAGATGAATATAAGGCTGACGTGATCGTATCGGCCACCGGCATGACACTGGAAATTTTCGGGAAAATCGACGTGTTCGTCGATAGGGAGCCGTTCGTAGTGAACAATAGTATTATGTATCGCTCGATTATGTTTTCTGGGCTGCCGAATCTGTTCTACGGTCTGGGTAAGAATTATTGTGACGGCTTTATATGTCCTAGTTTGAATGTCATTGCAGAGTTAGACTAAATGCTATTCCATATATCGCTGTTGTTTTCGTATCGAGGCGATGCCTGTGCGGTGTGATTGAAGGTTTTGGTCACTTAGACTTTAGAACACTAACAAAGGTATGAGTTGTTGTGCAATACAAGAAGGGTCCGGACTTGAGTTAGCTTCGAATCTGTGCAGTTGTGCAGCGTTCCGTACATTGGGGGATATGATGGATATGGCTATGTATCCATCTCTAGCTTGCCCCTCAGTGTTCGTTGACGGTAGCCGTACCTGTCTATCAAACCCCATTTGTTTACTCAAGTATATATATATATATATATATATATATATGTTATATATATATATATGTATATATATATATATATGTGTGTGTGTGTTGTGTGTGTGTGTGCGTGTGTTTGTGTGTGTGTGTGTGTGCAAATGTATATATATAGATTTACACATACATACACACACATATATATTTGTATGTATATGTATATATATATATATATATATATATATAAATATATATATGTAATTATATTTATATTTATATATATAAAGATATATATATAAATATATCTATATATACATATATATATATAGACGTGTATATATATTTATATATAATACATGTACGTACAAATATATATATATATATATATACATGTCTATATATATATATATAAATGTATATATGTATGTATATTTATATATATATATATATATATAAATATACATGTACATATATATATATATATATATATATATATATATATAGATATATGTATATAAATATATATACGTATTTGTATATATATATATATGTACGTACATATATATATATATCTATGTCTATGTCTATATATATATGTATATATATGCTCCATGTAAATATATATATATGTATATATATATAGGTATATACATACATATAAACATATTTATATAGTTAGATCGATAGGTTGTTCTATAGATATATGCATAGATAGATGCATAAATGTGTAGATGCAAAGATGTATAGATACATATACAGCAGCAGTTTGGGTTCATATGTACCGGTTCAATCTCCCACAACGAACTTGCAGGGGCTACTAATCAGTCGTGGACTGTGAAAGTGGAGTTCGCGCTGAAAGTGATAGAAGACATCATGAAGTATATGGACTACTACGAATACAAAACATGTGTGCTGAACAAGACAACCACCGATATCAGGGAAGGCGACGTACCACTGAATTCCGGATACTTCACCAGGAATAGAGACAAGCTTCCCAAATTGGGACTTGACGCTCCTTTTCATTGGGGGCTGTATGTGATCCATGACTACTTCTCGTACTTCTGGAATCCTATATCTCGAGACCCATCGTTAACATTTGCTTAAAGAATATTCATGTTAGAGCTAGTGCAAATATTCGCTGCATGGATATTACTATTGCAGCACACGAGACATTGTATATATAACGCATATATATCTCACTACACCTTTCGTGAAATGCTGATGTTTTTGCAAAAGTTTTGCACAGATCAATCAGAATTCAAAAGTGTAGCTCCAAGTCAAGTATTCGTCCATTTGTCTCAAGGAGGAGCTTTGTAAAATCTGTGGTCCGCACTTCGGATAGGTAGTGAGTTTGTGACATGTACTGGCGCAAGGGTTCTCCACAGGTATCGTACTTGCTCTATCGCTACTGATAATGAGGATATACAATTCGACTTGACACGCATTCGGAAATGAACGCATGTATGATCGAGCACTGATTTTCAAACCTTGGATGCGGTATAGAAATGTACCCTGACATAGTCTCGAAATGAGGTCGATGAGCCTATGCTAATACGACAGCTCGGATTTTGAGAAACAGGCGGTATCTGAACTGTGCATGATGACCTATGTATGCTATTTCCACTGTGACCCATTTACAGTAAAACCACAAGATTAACCTTAGTAAATACTCGTTTTATTCACATGTGCGACCGATGCGAGGTCAACTACAATTGGAGATGATCCTGCAAGAGTTGTCAAGCCCCAAGACTCAGACTCAGGCTTTTGCTACTGCACTTGATCCGTGGCGAAATTAGAAAGCACTGATGTCTTAGAATTGCATATAATTTTTATGTTGATGACATAATGTGCCGCGAAGCATGTGGATGTATTTAAGCATAAGGCTCTAATAGCACAGAGATCTTGTAAAGAGATAATCGGTTACAAATACGTACATGTGAACGGATTGCAATATATGTGTTTTATTTGGTCCGCACTGTCAGTACTTTTGTTCTTCCCCTCCACCTGCGGGACGTGGGCAGGCAGTTGAGCCAATTTGACTGAGCTGAGCTGAACATGGTCAATTTGCTGGTAATTGTGACACTGTGGGCTGGCTAACGGCTTCACAAGATAGTATCAAAAACTCATAGAATTGTGTGTGGCTAGAGAAGCTATTATAGGCCGGGGGCATGTATCATTGCTCATTACCGGCTGGTTTATATTTTATAGTAGGCTGGATATGGCAGACGTCAGGGCATATATTCGCCATACTTCCAAACGATCATCCGCAATTTCTATGGGTACTCAACATATATCAGACATCGCGGCACATGCAACTAGTTGACACCAATTTTAAGCAGTCATTTCCTTACGCCATCTCGTCTGCTTCATGGGCATCGAATAGTGGCTTCCACCCCGTGCACCCTACCCCTGCAATTTGCTGTACTTTTGAACTCCCAACACCATAAGATATGATCCATGAGCATAACGACATATGATCAAAAACGGGTTGAAACCAAAGATGTTCTTCAAGCAGCATATCTCATCAAAATGCAGGCAGTGCGTGGTCTCAAACCAACTGTATGATCATCAAAAGACTAGAAACTAGATTTTATTGGTCTTGTTCTTGCGTGGATACGCGCGCGACGCATGCAAAGTATCTAATAGCCTCACGGCGTCTCACTGTCTAATCAGCTACAGGTGTGGATTGGTGCGCATAATCGGCACGCTGCCCTCCGCACACCCGTACCTACGACATAGGAACGCCCACACTCTGCGCCCCACCACATCGTAGTGCACGCCTTTCTTCATGTTCGTCTTCGGTCTGCCCGTTTGCCCGTTGATGAGAAAGCTGGTGTCTATGGCTCCCGGCGGCTGTACGTGCAAGTGGAACGAACGCGTATACTCCGACCATTGCTTCATCCACGATATGGGCACCATGTAGTAGCACGTCACACGCGCACCCGCTTCGCCTGCGGCCTGTGCATTCGGTTGTTCGGGGTGGTCGGTCAGACCGGTGCTCTCGGTTATACTCTCCAGCGGAGTGTGCGGGTGTGAGCCGGCGTGGCCCGGGGGTTGACTACACATGCGGGATATGTACGCCCCGGGTGACGAGCCATCCCCGTCATCGCCCAAGTCCAAGCGAAAGAAACTCTTCCGCACCGCATCATCGGACGTGCTTTGGCTCTCCATGTAGTCGTTGACTGGATTTTCCGTATCATGCGCAGAATCATCCACTTCCATAGCCTCAGCGGCGTGCTTCCGTGGGCTGCAATCTATACTGTCGGTGTTGTTGTCTACCTCAGAGAGCACTCCCCGGCGGATATCATTGTTTTCGCGCGTGTCCTCGTCGTGCAGTCTGTGCACAGCGTCTCGTTCGTACTCTCGCCTGTTCTGTAAGCGCACATAGTCCCTCTCACACGTCACACACGTCGTCAGTTGTGTGACAGCTGGTCCGCCGCCGTACATTGACACAAACGTGTTCCACACCTACATTCGCAACCACAGAGAACCTCAGCACGTACTCTTACAAGTGTATAGGGGTTTCCTAGCGTACGCCGACGAAAAACATCATAGCGGATCTATTGCAACAGTGTGATATCGCATGTGCTGTTTCGAAAACAACAATATCTTGAAAGAGAAGAGTCGAGTTCCGATATGATGAAATGTGTGTGCCTTGGGCAATGCACCGCAGGAAAGCAATAAATCGCATACGATTCGGATGTAAATCATGAATGCCACGGACATAGCATATCAGTGCACAGACAAATAAACATATTCTAAATGAGAGCGACACTGACAGTAGCGTTCTCGTTTGTCTGATATATAATTCGACTAGGCATATACGAATACACATCCATACACGTATGTACCGGGCGTAGACAGTCAGACATGCACGTATATCCTGTCATTGTCTCACACTGGCACCACGAGCGCATAATACACTGAGCTGAAACATTCAATCATCTGAGCTAGATATCGAACACACATGGTACTACTCGCATAAGCCAACTGCGGCGTAAGATACTATCGCGCATATGTTTCAGGTATGCCTAGGATTACTAGTATACGAAGCAGAGACGATCATGTATATGTCGTGTACAATATAGAACCTCTCACCTAGCAGCCCAAAACCAAGTCCGCAATGTGCGACGTCAACACACACACACACATACATACATACATACATACATGTATACGCACACATGCACACACACACACACACATACATACCTGAGCTGGAACGCGGACACACATGGAGCCGCTCGTACTGGCCAATTGCGGTGTGATCCCACCGTGCCTACAGAACACGTCCGTATTCGTGATAGGCCCTGGTTCAGCAACCGTCAACCACTTAGTGAACCACGTGCGTGCCACCAGATAGCTCGTCTGCGCCTCTGCAGCGCGTGGATTGGCACTTGTACGCGCACTCATGCTCCTATGAACATTGTTCTTTGTGGTACCACTTCTACTGGCTTGAGTTGAGGGTTTGGTGTCGGAGGTTCGTTTCTCGTCCTCCATTTCCATGGCGTGGATCTGCTGCATGATGGTCAGTCGCTCGGCGCTGCGATGGGTAGTATCTTTCTGATAAAACAGTACATATCCTTCCACCTGTGTCGCACACGCGGTAAACATGCGGGGTAGATACACAAACAGCACTGGTAAATAACAGAATGAGATTCAGGAAAAGCAGAAGTCTGCAAGATGTCGCAATGAACAACCCACACGTTCTGCGGCAGGGACATCGAGACATTATTCACTGCACAGTAACTACAGAAGTATACACACTACAACATCCAACCAGGGTAAAAAGAGGGGTCGAACGGACGGTCACATGGTGATACCTCCACCATAATGCCCAGGCCAAAACCATACCACGTAGATGCACAAGCATATTTGGAATCAAAACGATCACAAAGTAATTGAGGCGCGGGAACTTCTGTAAAGAAATGCTGCAGACGATCTAGATAAGTATACTATACTAATCACGGATCACCTTCCAGTACGTGTGGCATTGGATGCTTGCTAATCATCGGCATTTTGTCCATGCTTGCATGGAAGCAGCTGAGAAGTGCGACAACCAGACATTCAACGTAATATTCTATTCGATAAACCAGTGGTACACCTCAGTAGTGTGTGGTATGCGATTTCTGAGAATACACACGCACACACACAGACACACACATATATATGTATATATATATATATATGTGTGTGTGTGTGTATATATGTATGTTATATATTTGTATATGTATATATAGATTAATGAATGTATCAAAAGGTATCTCACCTAACACAATCTCATACTTTCTGCCGCCAACATACCTTCTTTACATCACTCTCTTTACACTTGGTGACATGAGAATCATCGTACTTGAACCATTCATTGTTGATGAAATGCCTCGCATATCCAATGTAGTGCCCGTTACCCAGGCCTCCGCTATGGTTAATGACTGCCGTGAGATTGTATTTGGAACACCTGTTATTGGCCTCCATCTCCTGCATATCTCGCTTCCATTGTTCTTCCGCACTCAGGTCTCCGTCTGTGTCTGATCCCGAGTCAAAGTCTTCGCGGAAGTGTATAGTTGCATGGCTTTCCGTTCTTCCTGTTAACTCTGGCGTTTCGCCCACGTCACTCTTAGAACCTGTACTTGTCCTAACGCCACTTCCATGCTTGGCATCCAACCTCGTCTTGCCTGTGTAAGTTTGCCGCGTTGATGTGTGGCCGCATGAAGACACTGTCGCCTTCTTTGTCTTTGCCTTGGCTTCCTTTGAATGACTCTTCTTTAGGCCGTCGGCGTGAACTTTGCCACTCGCCGTTTTATTTGCCATGTGCGGGACTGTTTGCTGCGCGTTCTTCATCGCCTTGCGCGCGAGACTGGATGCGCTGTCTGATTGTGGGTTGGGGGTGTGTGATCGGCTGTTGGCGGGCGTGGACATCGGTGTCTCGTGGTGGATAGTGAAAGGGTCCATGTTCAGGCCCGTGACAGGATAGGTTACTTTAGTGGTGACTTTAGAGCTGTAGAATGAATGGTGGCTGAACCGTTTCAGGCAGATTACCTGTGGAGGCAGCAACACGGCAGAAGTTTAGAAATAAATGTACCACTGTGGAGATAATTGTAACGTTTGTGTCCGTTCAGGCCCCTAGATTGCGTACGCGAATTGTGTCAGTGCAATGGGACTGCGCTGGCGCAATCAGAGACTCGCGGCCTACAAGCTACGATAATGATCAACAAACACTATAGAGCATGCTGTTTGTTCCGAATAGACCCTTCACGCGTGTAGACTATTGTGTAGTGCAGATGTCATGAAACCACACGTGCAAGCCCCTGTACACTGTTTCTATATACAGAGACGCTGAACGCTTCATACTAGTATTTCGGGCAGATGATGGAATCTCAGGCTCTTGGTGGACGGCGTGAGATCATTACAGCTGGTACACCGGTATCGATTGCCCCCATTTAAACTTTCCACCTGTAGAGAACGAGAATCACAACCGTATTAGTGACCTAAGTCTACGAAATCTCCGGATATAATGGTTTTAAGTTTGTTGGCACGAGCAAGAAGACGCATCACGGACCAAGGTGCCCTCCTCCGTATAAAGTCTTGCGCAAAGTACATCTATACCGATGCACGGGTCATAATCGCTTTGCCGTTCTACCGTAAAAAGATCAGAAAGCGTCATTTGCAAGCAATTGAACCCATATAAAATAATACAGACCATTCACATGCGCGAGACTTGCCTAAACCACACACCTCACAGAAGCGCTCCAGACACTCCTCCAGGGTGAGTGACTTCCAATCAGTCATCCAGCTGTATGTTTCAGTGGCCACACCCTTGATACTCTGCCACATGCCGTCCTCGTTTTCGTAGCCATTACTTAAGGCGTTCCCAATTTCGATGGGTATTGTCATGAAGGGATCGAACTTGAAGGAACTGTTGCCGCAGGTGAGGCAGGTAACCTATGGTTGTGTATTGTTGTCGTCGAGTGTTAGTAATGTAAGTGAGCAACTGGTGGCATTGCTGTGGTCGCTATGAACCGTTTGTGTATAGAAGTCTACGCAAGAGAACGACAGGGAGGAGGAACTGAATGTTGGCAAACACAGTAATACTGCATCGCCAAACAATGATGGGCATATGCAGGCTTACCAGGATGACCCGGCAACGGCTAGCGCAATCCTGAAGAATGGGAACAATAAGCCTTCTATAACAACAGGGACAATAATCATCGCTCAAAACAACCAAACACTCAGGCCCGCGACTGTACTAAGTGATGTATATACAACAGAGACCTACATACCTGACTCCTCAGGGTTCCCTCGAAGAGATCGCTGATCATGGACTGATTGCGTGCGGAGGGTGCTCGTGCGCCTCTGTGCGGCACTTTCTTGCGCTTGTTTTTGGCGGGCTTTGCGTGTGCATCTGCGTGTGGATGCAGGTCTGGCAACATGCTTTGTGGGCGGAAGGTTTCCTCGTGCAGCCTGTGATAAGGAACAGATCAGTGTTTAATGAGAACACAGTGCGGTATAGGCTATACAACAACCAATCGTACCTAGTGATTGCCAATGCTGCATTATGTGTGATGCAACGAATCAATCCTCAGAAGCAAGCAGGTGGAAGCTCTACCAGAACCGTCAAGCGACAACACACCTATCCAGCAGAGCGCCGATAAACTCCTGTGAATCATGCTGCGCATATCCACTGAACATCCTATTCACGTGTGCAATGTCACGTAAAATGGCCTTTGGTGCCAGCGCACGTGGGGGATCATCGCTCCAATACCTGCGCGAATTAAACAGGAGCCAATGCAACACATGTGAGAAGGTGAGACAGCAAACGGTTCGTCATACATGTGATGTTGAAATGGTGGCCAAGTCAAAAGTGTGAGCCAGAAGGGACTCTATGGCGAAGATTGTGGCTGAGGGATAATGCACAACATCGGTACACTCATATTCCATCGGCACTGTAATCAATACTGTAGGTCTTTGTACTTGAGGTACTTCAGAGCACGGCGGGACGGTAGTCATGGCAGTACATGTACCATATCTCGCAGAATGACGAACACAAGCCCATTCTAGCACGTCCCTTTTCAGAATATTGTAAACTTTAAGTATAATATTACCAAAAGTATGAAATGGAGACGTATGACGGGAGGGCAACCACCGTATTCAACCTCCATACGAATGGTATTTCACGCGCGCAGAACACAGACATACATGTCTAGGAGATCAGCCATTGAGTCCAGCAACAGTGGATCTGCTTTCTGCGATCGGAAGGTCCTCGTTTTGAATGTAGACATGATGCGGAGATAGTCATAACAGTCTTGGATGTAGTATACCAGCGGGTCGCAATTCATCAAGGCCTGGTGTAAGAAGGAGAAACACGAGTAAGTAGACAGATCGTCCCTTTGCCTTAGTGTGATATCGACAAGTACCAGGGATGACAGATTTGATAGTCCAGCAATGGCATATTCGCGTCAAGGCCTGGCAATAAGCGTGAGCTGTGGCTGCAAAACCACTACAACTCAACGGTGTGTCAAAAGATAAAACGCGAAGACGGTGGTAGTTTTAAAAGTCAGTAAGCTGATAGCCAAGTATAGATAGCAACATTCGCGATCGCGTGTGACAGTCACTCGGGACAAAGTTACCTGCATTGCCGCGTTCATATAGCAGGTATTTCCCAGGTTCACGAGCCCCACCTTTCCCATCGAATGGGCTAGATTGGCTTCCAATCTATATATCGTATCCTGGGTTGAGCACAAGCAGCAAAGACTATCTTGTGAGTGAAAGTCCAGGTCCCATATGGACTCGAATCCGTGTATTACAAAAACAGTAGCAAATAGCGACATACTGACATACCCAAAACAACGTTTCGAATGGGGTGACTCGTACTGGTTGTGCTTGTGAGATCGGGCCAAGCCAAGTTTCAATATATACCATGCGAAGTGCTTCTCTAAGCAGAGTTTCGTTCCGAATGATGTAGCCATAAACGAAGGTACAACTTGCACAATTTAATAAGACTTGATGGTTGCGGTAATCTAGGACAAAGAGCGATGCACACAGCATAAAATACAAAAATGTCAGCTACACAACACCCCCAACCAATGCGTCTCTATGCAACCAATGCGAAAATAATGGGGTAGGATACTAAGTATAATTCAGACACAGATGGACCACAGAACGGGCACCCCGACGCAGACGTTACACATATATTACACAGAGGCTACACAGGGGTTACACACACAGAGGTTGTATACCATATCTCCGCATCGAGCGATTCCTACCCCGCTGGAGGACGTCCGCCTGTCGCAGACATCACACACATAGCACCAATCCAGCCTGGTAGTGAGATAGTATTGCAAATAGTGAGAGAAATACGTTTGCGCCAGATACAGATTATGTGCTTGATAGATACATATTATGACGATTGGGAATAAGCTTGTCGAAAATCATCAACAGAGTGAGAGTAGGCAATTGCATACCTTACATGTGAAGAATCGATATAGAATGTTGGTGGGGGATAGGAGTGCGTGTGTGCGCGACAAACGATGTTCTAGTCAAACAATGTAAGTAGATTAGACAAGCGTGTCGATATAGAGGAAAATATACAATGAATTTAAGAGGATTGCTTCTATTCATTTTGAGCCAAGCACTACTTCACAAACAAAGGGCACGTCATATACAAGAAGGCACAGACAGAGTAGCTTGAAAATTTCTCGATCTTGCGCCCACTAAAATGCGTGTATTTAACACATCGCATTTACGAATACCGCAGTAGACATTGCATGCCACCATATTCTACAAGCTACACAATGCAAACTTTCAAAAATTGTCATTGCGTGGTTTATAGAGAAAGTGACAATTAACGGATACGAAACAAATAATATATACATCAATCACAACATACTTGAAATTACAGAACAACGTGTATACATACGCTGCATGTGGATTATAGAATATTGAATGTGCGCAATCGGTGGTGTCCGCATGGATTCCTCTGTGCTTGTGGCAAAACACTTTACCACAACTTTCAACCACGCACACCCAGCAGCCATTCTGATGTAGCGCGTCTCCCGCCGGAGCTGGACATTCCTCATCAGAGCACATATATCTGTGCGCAGAGATGGATCAAGCAGAAAAAAGTAAGGTTGTTTGACTAAGGAAAAGGCATATGCCGCATATTCATACCACACAAAAAAACTAGATAGATTCACATGCTTGCGGAAGTGTATAAAAGAAAATCAGAACCATGTTTACTTAAGCTCAGGTAAATTACAAATCATTGAATGGACAGAGCTCGATTTACAGACAAATGAGGGCAGCGTAGGTCGTACCAAATACCTATACTCATGAACAACATACTAAAAATGCCATACATATACAAATATACGTATTTCATAAACTGTAAAAGTGATATCAATATATATAGGTAAATGCAATATATATATGACTGTATATTTATTATGTTATATATATATGAATATACTTG
>NW_014040377.1:10015-13026 GCF_001186125.1 Sphaeroforma arctica JP610 | reverse complement strand
GGTTCATACGCATACATACAGAAACAAGTACTATTTACGTACAGAGGAAGTGCTACATCCATGGGCATTCGTATAGAGTTGTGCTTATTGATCAAGCAAGTGAATATATGAGCTCACTAATCGCACAGCTCATACAAGCAAGGAATACAAATCATATTCTTAACAAACCTTGCTTTGGCGCATAATTCCTTCGCTCTGTTTCTCACCGCACTATTGAGGTGTTTCCTCCGGTGTTTACAAAACAACCCATCTTCGACCGACCCATTTATGGGTTTGGCATACTGTGCCGACTTTGTACGACGTATTATGCCACTCATTTCATAGAGCTAGTTATCTCTAAGTCTGCAACGCTAAGCAATACCTTTTTAATTGGTCTTCGCGGGTGTTCAGTGTTTATGTATTGTTCACTGCATGCTCATTGCATAATTCGTAGTCCTCTTATTTGAACTAAGTACAAGCTACATACGATCTCACTCCAAACAGTTGGGTTGGGATCTACTTAGGTATGTTTCTATAGCTATGAGCTCGCCCCATTTATGACAGTTGGTAAGTAGCCATTAGTCAACGTGGAAGTTCTCGTCATAGGTTACCGCTGCTCTAGTGTGGTGAATGTATATTATAGATATATATGTATATATCTGTTTTTAAAGTAGGAAAGTACATCATGTACAAGTATTTTAATAGCAGATGTAGTGTAGCAGAAATATAACTTCCGAGAGAAAAAAGTGAACATACAAATTACGACACCTTAATCATTAATGAATATTTTAATTTCAGTCCCCGCGGTGTTTGGATTGTGGCCAGTCATACATATTTAGTATCCCAGGGGCCCAGATGGTAATGTAATTTAAAAATTAGTAAATAAATACCTTGCACCTTTGCGACATTCTTTCAATTTCGTTTCAGGAAGGAAATTGATAAAAAAGCTTCTTCCCATCATCTATTATTTATCAGTTTGATCTGGATCAGAATACATTGATGGAATCTTTTTTGACAAACTTGACAAATATCCTAAAAACCATCCTAGTACCTCGCTTTTTTTTAAATA
Organism: Sphaeroforma arctica JP610; assembly: GCF_001186125.1. Lineage (NCBI taxonomy): Eukaryota > Ichthyosporea > Ichthyophonida > Sphaeroforma > Sphaeroforma arctica. Next base: position 11,978 of record NW_014040377.1, on the reverse strand, counting down.
CCGGGGCATGTAAACGCCTAACGGGTGCATCAGTTTTGCTATGAAGTACTTTCTAATTTGCCCATGATTATTAATCCTTTCTTTCCGAGACACAGACGTAAAAACTGGTTTGTTTATCACATCATCTTACACCCCCGAATCTCAGCGTAAAAGGAGCAGTTTGTAGGTAACATGCGGTTGCTGAGAAGGTGTTGCTTATAGAAAAGTAGGAATCATGTTGTTAGTACTACCCAATCTTCTTCCTGGTTCTCATCATGGATAAAATCGAAGTCATCGGGCGCCAAGTTTGTCGTTGATGACAACTGATCCAAAGTGCTATATCCAAAACCCAAAAACCTCGCCAATTTGGCAGCGTATCCACTGAAGCTAGTGATAGCTCTTGGTGCCATTTCCGGGATAGGCATATCACACTGCGTGCCTTGATCGAGTGCCGCAAGATTCCAATTTTTGCTGTCGGACTCATTGTCATCAACTTCTAAATCACAAAAACAACTGTCTCCGTTGACTGCTGCGATAGTCTGTTTTTTACAACCTCGACTGCGCGGCTCACTACAATGACAGACATAATAACATCTGTCGAGATTTCTAATGTGCTCCCGTGGCATCCTTATGGGGGTGGAAGCTCTAATGCGATATCGACAACATCTACAACCACTTTTGTTATTTATGATCACGGGATGGGCAGAAGTTCCACTTTGTGTATAACACGCGCCCCTAACAGAGGTTCGATATGCGCCGTACCTAGGTTTTGGGTTTTTGTTCCAGTGACTCGACCTCGCTTGTTTCGTATCTCGGCGCGAGCGACGCTGCACAGCGACATCTCGCATGTACTTACGTCCTTCTAGCTGCCAACTATCGAATTCGTCACTCATAGTAGTTGTTATGGTGATTGCAAAATACCAAGTTACAGTATTACTGTCTAGATATTGAATTAAAGCGTGGACGATGTGACGAATTCAAACTTCGGATATTGCTTTTTATATATTCCAATAAAAATGCTTGTGAATCACTACGTGCCAGTGGAATGTCCAACACTTCCCTTCGTCCACTGAACAACTTTCTGGTGTGGCCTGAGGCTTGGGGTGGAAGCCGGCTAAACTATTATTGTTGCATTCGGAAACTGCGTGCGTGTTGGAGTATTTGATAATATTTATATATTTGTGCAAGATACAGGGACGCCTTTTTTTACTTTCCAGTATGTACATATATAGTTTCAAAAAAAAAGTGAATACTATATTCATCCCCTCGGCCTTTGCACTTTTATTACCATTTTTATGTGTAATAAATACGTACATACTGCTCACGACAGTAGACAGCTGAATATTCATAACTTTTTAAAATAGCCTCCTGAAAGTAGAACAGGAGGCTATAATTTTTTTCATAAATTTTTAATACCTGCACACGTCATTCAGACGCATATTGTATTGCATTGCTGTCTCGCTCTTATTTATCATGTACTGTCTCGTTGCTCAGAGCAGGACCGATGGCCGACAGTCTGGCCGTATATGAATTTGGTCACTATACCTGGCCGTGACATATGTGCAATCGACTTTTTATTAATAATGTTTTTAAACTAGGGCTTTTCTGGTGACATCGGTATATGCTTGCTAGAGTGCTATACTCGACATATGATGCTAAATTGGTCAAGTACGGTCCGCGCACAGCGATTGATTGAGTTCTTTTAACCTGGCCAGTTGTTGATACAAGTTGTGCATAGAAAGCGTGTGCAGGATGGAGTAAAGCTTTTGTGATCTTTTATCCGAGGGGAAAGAGTGGGTTGAAATGATCATAAGTTCAGAACGGCGCGGTCAATTGTGGAAGCTATGACCAGGATTATATATATGTATATGTATGTATATATATATATATATATATATATATATATATATATATATATATATATATATATATATATATATATATATATATATATATATATATATATATATATATATATATATAT
>NW_014040377.1:0-9512 GCF_001186125.1 Sphaeroforma arctica JP610 | reverse complement strand
ATATATATAACCAACCATAGCCTTCTGAATTATACAAGAAGGCGATCATATTAACTGTATAAAAAATTCAGAAAGCTATGATATAAACACCCATAACTGTATAACTCTGGACGAAATAATTTAACCCCAACGGCGCTTTCAATTGTGGAAGCTAAGACCAGGACATAGATAGTATCAATAAAATTACAACCATAGTCTTTTGAATTATACAAGCAAGCTATGATACATTTAACTGTATAATTCAGAAGACTATGATATATCCCCAATAACTGTATAATTTAGAAGGCTATGATATTAACCTCCTTGCGCTGCCCTGCCTCAAATCTCCCCCCTAAAAAAAGATCGTTTCCTAAACACAACGCCTTAGACCACTCGGCCAACCTGCAGATTATATGACAGGTGCAGGACTCGAACCTGCGCATCCGAAGATATTGCGGAATTCACAACCAAAGTCGAAACTCAGATGATATCCAATATATCAAGTTAATATATATAGATATATTCAGTATGTATCGGGAGATTTTTTTTTTAAATTCTTGCAAAATGCAAATGATATTTACCTAAATAGAGAGTATGCAACTGTACGTGTTGTCATAACGACGCACTCATCAGTTTACACTGCGCAACTCTTTGAGCCCTGTGATGTGCGTACGTGATTGAACACTGACGCAATCTGGCAACATCACTCACGATGATCTCGAAGACATTGACTCGATGGCCACTTGGGCTGGGCTTGTTGGTTGTCTCAGTTTGCTTAATAGTGTACACCATTGGAATCTTGGGGGAAAGCCAAAATGCAATATATGCATTAAAGCCCACACCTGCTTCCTTTGAGAGTTCGACGTCACTGAAATATTCACAGACTATTGTATCACAGGCAACACACTCCACCGACTCCACTTCATCGATTGAAGCAGCAACTATGGGTGTTAGTGGAAATGAGGTGGGTATCGAGAAATCAGATAGTGTAGTCATTTACCATGCGACAGAAAATCAGGCACAGACTGCTAAACACGCTGACTCAAATAGTATACAGCGTGGAAACAAAAAGGGTACTAGTGGAATCGATGCTCAAAAAGAACTCATACCGAATGCTCAGACTAGAATTGGCACCACCAGTGATAAAGGTATCTCACCGTCAAATACAATAAACGCAACACAACCAAAGAGTATCGACGTATTAATGCATAATACTAACAACAACACTGCGCTTGAGGCAATACTATTAAGGCGACAGACAAGAAGAATTTGTGGAATCCGTGACCTTGAAAGTATGCAATGTTCATATTACTTGTGCGTTAATGAGTGATTGTGCGATACCTGCCACGGTGCGTGTGACCTGTGGCTATATGTTTGATGAAGCCGGTGGTATAGTATTTGAAGAGTTGTATGTAAAAGTACTCAATTTTAGATTCTTGTCAGATTTGAAAAGAGAATTCTAGCATTTTTTTGTTTCACTTCTAATTAGAAGCCGAAATCGTCGGCTTCTGTCCGTAAGAAGTGCATACAGCTATGTACCAAGTTTTAGTACAAAATGACAACATAAAATGTAGCAGCCGACAAATGTCCATTATGTGCGCAGCCAAGTCGCGCTCGTCTAGCAAATCAGGATACTTCACGCACACTCAATCTGTGCGTATCTGTACCAAATACATTTGAACCCATTTTGCTATTCAACATACGCAGGTCAGGTTCAAATCGCGCAGCTCTTAGCGATAGCTCTCCACCAATAATTTGCCTTCGGATGAGAGTCGGTACGAGTTAGTTAAAGCTTTCAGCGGGATGTATTGTGCCTTGCTTAACGAAAGCTTTCAAAGCGAATGTATTATACCTTGCTTCTATCACTCTAAGTACCCGTCGAGCTTAAGAAGTTAAATGTCTCAGCTCACTTAGAAATTTGCATGTATTCCACACTTCTCAATACAGATGCCTTGATTGGCAGAGGGGAATGGGCCGCAGTTCCACAGGAAGAAGGATCCCCATACTGGTTAGGAGCTCGATCACGCAAGCTTTATCAGGAGACGCTTCGTCCCGTAAGTTTAACACCAAATCTTCAGAAAGAGTCTCGGATTCTACTGCGCGAATTTCTCGCATTTTGATGCTGTCATCTGTGTTACGGTACTTGGCGTGCATCTATATTTACATAAGTCTTCCGTTTCTTCAGGGTATGGACCTCTGCTGTAATCTTTGTACGGATATCCAATGCGTATATGTTTAAGTTATCTTATAGGTTCGGGTGCGGTAAATTGTATCTATATACTCATATCTTATCAGTCAGCTGTACAACATCAGTATACACCATGCTTGTATCCACTCATACTATACCAAAGGGAAGCATTACATAAATCTTTATCATATTCCTTCACCTTGAGATTTTCATAAGTTGAAATTATGTATGTTACTATATTCCAAAAACTACTTCTGACAGTGTTACAAACGGTTCGGGCTGAAATATCCAGAGTTTTGCACCGTGAAAGACGATGAAGCGCTCCAGATTTATCTCCCTCCGGATTGTGCATTACCCACAGTGAATGCGAAGAGCTTCGCGGGCCGTCGAGTCATCATGATCGGAGATTCTATTATGAGGTATGTCAACTGTGATCCTCAATTTATTCACGAGCAAGCAGTCTGTGTTTTCAATAAATAATCAGATCAAACAATAGACGGTTAAATCAATTTCGGTAGTGATCCGTAGGTAAAACGCGGTCACCAACCCGCAAACCACAATAATATATATATATATATATATATATATATATATATTACACAGCATCATCGAATTCTGCTGGGTTTGTGCATGCCAGAATTGTCAAATGCCAACTGATACTATCGGAGAACTCGTCTACTTAATGTTTCAAGCTGGTTTTCATCACAGATCCGCGGCGATTGGGCTTGTAGCACTCCTCACAGAGGTAATGTACATGGACACTTTGGGCAAGACATACTAGCAATGTGAAAATGAGCAAGAGAAATCGATGATGCGACCCCATTCTCAGCTGTAGAATGTCTGCGTATTTCAATCTTCGTGCCTTCCAATTATATATATATATGTGCGCAGTCACAACGTTGATTTTTTAAGATCTCTAGTCCTCGTGTATTTCTTTTTCAATGTAGTGAACTTGTGCGTGTTCTTCGCAAGTAAAGGCTCTTCTGTAAAATTCTCAGTTGTTGGCTTGTATATTATTTGACAGGCGTGGGACTATCCGTACGATGTAATGGTGAGTGAGGGCACCAAGCAAGACAGAGGTTTCTGCAGTGGATGGGCGTCAACAGGTGCCACGGTCTGCTGGGTCAACTATAAAACCGCTAACTTCGGACACCATCTCCCTACAATCCTAGGGCAGGCTCTATCGTCCAGCACTGTGGATGACGTCATAATACTTAATTTCGGTATGGTTGTATGCTTTTGTGCATTACTTCGAGGTACCACTGGCTGAAGATTCTGAATGTGAGTAGCAATTCTGAATTTTCTGATTCACATGATCTTTTGCAAGTACGGTGAACGACGTATTCAATAGTAAAATTGTTCCGTCATTTCCAATCAGGAATCCACTATCGAATAAGTCCAGGTCCATTCGATTACTCAATGAAGCAACTACAAGCCTTGCTGCATGAACCTAAATACGAGTAAGTGCCGTATTTTTGAGAATCTAGTCAAACCCCTTGGTATATATGTTTTCTGATTACGCCAACAATACTCTACAGTCTTGCTGTATCGTTCCAGTTTGCCCCTATTCCGCGCTACTGTGAGTGGTTACAGCTAGTTTTCCCGCCACCAACCGCATTTGGTAGACAATTTTGTGAGCGATTTATCTCTTATAACTACGCCTCCAACTTACGAATTAAGACCTCAGGCTTCCCTGATATGGGTGGAGACTGAGCCGCAATATTTCAACCGGGGAGTGTATATACCTCCAGATGAGGACACAAAAGGGGAAGGCCAGGACTCTTGCCATGCTTTAGATATCGATGTATGCTTCCAGCCTCTTTTGAATGCTTGTTGATCTTCTATTCATTCATATACTATCGAATTAAGGCCTTCCCATTCTTCGCTTTATTTTTTTTTAAATAGGAATTGTTTTCACACACCGAAAGTTCATATTGCAAATCTAGAAATCTTCGTACGTCTTACACGCATATCTCAGAAAGTTTACAACATATTATGCACCGCTATCCAGACATGGAAGAACACATCTAAGATTGCCAACAGATACAACGATCGACTGCGGGCACGCTTGGAAACTCTCCAACGCGAGAATCTTCTACAGATTTCACCGTTGTGGGATGCCTTCGCCCGTTTGGGTCCCCGCGGTATGTTCATAGATGACTTCAATCTATTTTGTTTGTTTATGCAAATGTGATGATGCTGTTGTATGCTACTGTCTTGCTATTCACGAACAAGTAATTCGCGAACAAGTAACTAAATCATCTATAAGTGTACAATATTGAATTGTCTATCTTTCTCACGGAATTTTGCATCTATCGTTGTCGCATAGATGTCCTCGGTCGTCGTGTCACTACCGATGATAAGCTGGACTGTACTCATAGCTGTCTGATGAAAGAAAAGCACCTTTATCGTATTCAACAACTTCAGGTAAGTGTGTCGCAATTAATAAATCGAACCGACGAGTGCACAAATTTTCAGGATAAAAATGCAGCGCTCGTGATAAAAATGATCACGCGAGATTTCGATTGGAAAACACACTACATTCCGTGTCGGTATAATTGCTTATCCCGTATCGTACGACATGCCAGGAGCAAATTATTTGGTAAATGTTTCATCTATCAGAACTACAAAAACATAATTTCCCACATCTTGTGTTTTGAGGTGCGGAGTAGTTAAATTCTTTTCAATACACCTTTGCTATGCTAGTCGAATATTTCATCACAGCAAGCGATTATGAAACTGTACTGCAAGTTGTTTGGCCTGTACATTCGTGTTGGCAAAGTAATCCGGTACTATGTAGCTCGTCGCATATTCTGACGTCGATCAACTGCTGTTGTCCTTACTGTAGATTGTACTGGACAGCAAGCCAGCTCCTGATTCCGCCAGACTAAAGAAGAAGGAGTTCCTTAGACAGTGGGGTAGGGTTCAGGCTGATGTCTTCGGTGGAGAAGAAGAGCACATTCGTTCATACAGAAGCAATCGCAAATTAACTGATCCTGCGAATAAGTGCAGGCAAAACACTTTCGTGGGCAATTAGCAACACTGAACGATCTGAGCCTGTATTTGTAATCGACAATTGGGTAAGAAATGTCACGATTATGCTGAAGTGCATGTATAATGACAGGTTTGCGATATTCAGGCAGATTCCGAAGAGCAGACATCCATTTAGGTACCAAGCTGAACAGTTCATATCTATAGGCTTCAATACGTGAGGATGTGTAGTCGCACAGCTGAGATCAATATCGACCTCGGCCAATTATTGGCAAAACATGTCTATAAATCTCAAGCGTTGTGGATATCCACAATTTTTTGACAATAGGGCAGTGCCGGACCTACGACCTACATTAACGTGCACGTAGACCTTAAAAGTAACTCTGCTATATCAGCGGGTGGTGAAACAGAGATATGCTGTAGAATAGCACATCCTTGACGCCTGCTTGTCATCTAAACTGCAAACCAAGCCTTCCAATTGATTAATTGATGATTTGTCGTGCAGAGATGTTGCGAGAACGCAAAAAAAAAAAAGAGCCCCGTATTCGGAAAATCAAAGCAATTGAGCTACACAACTCTTCGATTCAAGAAAGTTGAGCCATCGAGAATGCAATAAATTGTAAAAATCAATGAGAATTTATCTTTAATCACTCTAAGCGCGCCACAAGTATATGGCTTGTATTCACAGGAGTTCAGTGTTTTAATTTTTCTATATCTCTTTTACGGCATATGATACAATCGCTATGCACTACACTTAAACTAGTACATCGCTCTCTTCCCCGCTCAGCTCGTCGTCCTCATTCCCAAATGAAAATAAAACGTTCTCCTCGATCAAACTGGCAGTGGGCAAGTCAGGCGGGAAATCGACGTAATCATCGTCACTAAAACTCAATTTAACACCATCGTTAGTTTCTGCACTAAACCCACTATCTTTGTGGTACTTATGAGTATCATTCACATAGCCGCGCCCCTCTGTATTTGGCGCAAGTTCAAAGTTTTCGGAAGTATGACGACGCCGCCAGTCACCGTACAGGCCGTCCACCAGCTCGTCACCCTGCGCGTCCATCGAGCCCATACCCAACACCATACCACTACTTTTCTGGGAGTTCCCGCCAGATCCGCGAGACACCTCGTTCATCTCCGACATTGAGATCTCGTGATTTATCTTTGAAGTACTCCTCCGACTGCCCCATGTATGGCTATCGCCACCCGTGCCGCTTTGCCTGTTGGACTTCGAATGCGAAGTAGAGCTCCTCTTAGACTTGGTTTGGCTGCTTTGAATGTCATGTACGTCCTTCGCCCCCTCCCTACTCCCGCCTTTGGCAGGTTGAGTCCGTCGGCTATAGGCATTTGCGCGAGCATCTCTCTGCAGCCTGGCTCCCCGGCTATTCTTTTGTACAGAATCACTCCCTGGGTAGCTACCCCCGCTGTAGCTTTCCGTTGCGGACGTGGCAAGACTCTGCAGCCGCTGGCCTGCGCTGCCCGCCACTTCAGTCAGCTTTGTGCTTGCGGCTGTGAGTTTGGCTGTGAACCCCCAGCTCAAGCCCTGCATCATACCGGCCACACTTGTATTCGCCGAGCTGGTTGCGTTCTTCAGTGATGTGGTGGACGAACCTGTGCTGGAGGTAGATCCACCGACAAACGACAGAGAACCGAACAGAGGTGACTGACGACCACTGGAAGACATGCTGCTGTTGGACTCTGACCTCTCTAGGCTGTTGCCGTTGTTTTCCGCCGAAGAGCCCCTGGAGCTTAAAGCACGCTCAAGAAGATCACCTGATACTCGCCTTACATTGCGACCATGATCGTCGGCCAGATACATGCTGAAAGCGAACTTGATGAGCCGCTTGGGATTGTTTGTGTGGAAGTTTTGCAACAGGGTGACGGCGTCACTGAATTCTGAGGAAATCAGTACATTGCGCAGATTCATGACCATGGCAATACACATGTACACAGAGAGGTCAGAGGGATCGTCCATGGCCAGCAATCGATCCCATACCATGACAACACCCGTAATGGGGAACTGCCGCGTAAACAGCAACGACAACCACTGGAAAAGGTAGTACTGTGGCAGCAGGCCCTTGTCTTCGAGCGACATGGACAGCTCTGGGTCTTTAGCCTTGAGCAGGACAGATACACGTTCTATAAGGCCAGTAATACCCAGCTCCGTATCATCCAGCGCATGTATAAAGTTGTTGCGTTGTCCACCCATGAGCATGGTGAAGGTGTAGAACGTATCGCACTCTGCGTGTGGGCAGACTGCTGCTGCCATCTTCGTTGGCGTGGCAGTGGGAGTTGCCTCATCATCGGTGTGTTTGGCCTTAGCTAGAGGCGAACTCTGCGGTGTGTTACCAGTCTTCGTCGTGGCAATATCAGATGACTCACTCGAAGGCAGAGTCACATGATCCTGCTCATCCGTCGCAAGTGACATGGTGGCATAGAGAGGTAGCACCAGATCTGTCAACCCCTGCACATACCCGACACCCACGTTGGTCTTTGCATATACAAACAGAATCCTTTCCACTACTTCCCAGTGCTTTTCTCGCCGTTCTCTATTCATGACTTGCCCATTGCCCTCTTCGTTGGCAGCTCGAACAGCCTCCGTGTCAGTGTCTACTACATTTCTCTCTCCTCTTCCGCGTTTTGTAGGTGTAACAGCAGTTGAAAGGGCGTCTGCCTCCCCCGTGGCTACTGGCTGCTTATCAGAGTCGTCCCGTGTGGAAGCGGGGCTGTACATGAAATGAGACGGCGATAACTCGTTCTCACTGTGAGTCTCTAACCTCGTATGTAACGGGATCGGTATGGGTGGAGGTGTCCTGCAAGGTGTGATAACAAAAAAATGTCAAATCTTGTGCGAGAGTAGCCTGTTCCGACAAGCTAACTAGAAAGATATACAATAGTGCGTGCGGCTAATCCCAAACGGTCGCAAGCTTCTGAAGTTGGAGATTGATTCTGTATCAGCAGCCGCGATTCTTGGCATCGTCCTATAACGTTGAAGGGCACTCACAGTACGCCTTATACGAATGACAGTCGCAAGGCACAGCGTCCTTCCTTTTCCCAACGACCACCAATCTCTTACTATGACAAAAAAACTTGGACGTGCACAAGTAGATACATCGCAAGCGCAAAGCACAAATTACTCACCTTGACCACTCTCGCACAAAGGCAAAGTCTGACGAAATCCGCCGTATGTCTTTGTGGATCGTATTTATAAGTTTGTTGTCATTGAGGTATTGCTGCCATTTGCTATCATCATTGCTGCTCAGCGGCTGCCGGTGGGGAGAGTCGAAGTAACACAACACTAATCAGAGAACGTTGAAAACCTACGCTGGCAAGTCTACGATACGTGCAAATGGGTACACCAGAAGTGCCTAACAGGTATTTTGGCAAGCAACGATTGCAGCGCCTACAATACACTAGTCGCCCATGCCGTACCTTCGCTAATATATCTTGGTGCGTTGCTTGTCTGACAGATGCAGCGACGCAAACGATACTCAAATAATTCCCGCTCAAATGAAGATAAGTAACAGTTGAGGAGCACAACGACACACATCCGACACATCCGGAACCTTCTCACGCTCCATAAACCCTCAATCAACTATACGGCAACCTACATGATCAGACTTCGCAGAGCCATCCTCGTCAACCGGCTGTGTAATCACGTCTGCGAGCAGATTCTTATACGCTGCCCGATCCTGTTACCAGGAACGGTTGTAGAATTGATAAGACCCTTCCATTCATTAATAGATTTACATGCTACCGCGCTGAATAACAAGCACTGAGCTTTGTCTGGTTCACTTTAGGAATCTGCGCTCGAAAATGAGTCACGGTGAACCATATTCGAAGACATCATACAGTTCAGGACTCGAAAAAGTACAAAGCATATAAATACGAGAAAACTTGTATCTAGCGAGCGCTTTCAACTGGAAAATTAGAGTTCTCAGTCTTGAACTCAATCGCGAAATTTTTTTTTAAATCCCCGAATACACACGATAACTCACATCTACTGATGCCTTCGGCCAGATCCGAGTGTCCGCTGGAAGTTGTCCCAGTAATATTTTCCAGAGCAAGGGTCTAAGATGCTCCTGTGACCGACGTAGTCCTAGCCGCAGAAAATTATGAATATAAGCAATCAAGATCTCCTGAGACATGATCATGAAAGATATAAAATATAAAATTACAATATACTGATTTGGATATCCAATGTTGTGTGAATATAGCAACGAGTTTATACCCAGTTACCTATCCATATATATATATATATATATATATATATATATATATATATATATATACATATATATATATATATATGTATATATATATATATATATATATATATATATATATATAT
>NW_014040378.1:121765-123097 GCF_001186125.1 Sphaeroforma arctica JP610 | reverse complement strand
GTGTGTGTGTGTGTGTGTGTAAATATATATATATATAATAAAGATTTAGATGACTTTAAGCACAGTGTTACATACGTAACTTGAGATAATGATATAACAACAATTTGCAAATGAGAGCTGTAAGTCTGCGAACGTTCAAACACCACATACCGCTTGTGCCGAAGTGACGCCAGTGGGTACCACGAGACACAGCTTACAAGCCGGACAGAGAACCGTCTAAAGTGACATATCACGGAGTGTTATGTGATGAAGTGTCGTGTGATGAAGGTATTAGTGCATGAATGTGCCCACGTGTATCGGTGTGTCGGACAAAAAAATGTTTGAAACATACCCAGAATGTTGACTAGAGATAGCCTGTAAGTGCATGTATCTCTAAGACCTAAGTGTATCATTGTGTGTGCGTGTGTGTGTAGCTTGTATGCGCCTGGCATACAACCATCTCAAACATGCCATGGGGAAGGATCACATATATATGTGTCTGTGTATGTGTATGTGTATGTGTATGCATGTTTTTGTATTTGTGTACGCGTAAGACTACTTACCATAAACAAACACAGCTTGCAAGCCTGGCAGAAATGCACCTGCTATGTACCATGATGGAAGCATTGTTGTTAGCGTGTATACTGTCATAGATGCACATGTATGGTTGAGTATAGTCTATGTATATATACGTGTATGTGGGCATATACGCAACTATGTAGATATATATGATGAGCTTTGACCGATGAAACACTGCCTTTGGGCCTAATATGAAAGCGTCTGCAATAGTATGTAATATCGCAGTGTCTTTGCAAGCAGACATGTGCATATTTGCATCGTTTGCGTCGTCACACATCCTTATATTGGAACCCATATCAATTGCCCACTAATTGCACACTAATTGCCCTCTAATCACCCACTGATTTATCACGAATGACACATTAATTTGGCAATATTACCTTCTCATCTGGAACGCCCTCACATGAATGCTGAGTGGTGGTCCTGTGGTCTCTGCTGCTTGTGCATCAATTAAGTCGGACCATGAGTGCAGTTTTGCTTCAGTATGTTTTGATTAAGATTAGTATAGGACTCATCTGCAACCCAATGACTATGTCCGAAGTCGAGGAGTGGGTGCAAGCAGTATGGGCCAGACGACTAGTATACAGGAATATCTGCAGTGAAAGTAAAACGTCTAACACTACGCCAAGTGAATTTACCTATTATATAAATGGTATATAATCTCCACGCATAACGGATAGAACGCAAATTCATAAAGTTCTTACAAATGCATATGAATCATAAATATATATATATATATACATATATATGTGTGTGTGTGTGTGTGTGTGTGTG
>NW_014040378.1:112398-120203 GCF_001186125.1 Sphaeroforma arctica JP610 | reverse complement strand
ATATGTATATATATAGGAACACCCGGTGTGTTTGGAGCACAATCTACTGACATACCAGTAGATACCGCGACATCTGCCACACACAAATGGCAGGAAGTCAAGGGTATTACAAATGGTCAACTGGCAGTGTACACCCACATCCATCACGTCCGCATCTTCATGATTTCCCATATCGTAGCGTTCTTCAGAGAAAGCTATTCACGCTACCATAAGAATCTGCATAAGCATATCTAAATATTTAAATCTCACTTTTGATGGATCGCTGGATCCGGGATGCCGGATCTCACACAGGATCAGAAAATAAAAATAGTGACAGGCAAAATCTTATCGTTCTCATTAGTGATCACTGATCAGTGAGTGTGTGAGACTGTAAGCAGTGAGACTGTACCGAGCCTCCAAGTCTTTTTGTTTTTGTTTTCTTAAAACAAAACATAACAAAAATGACTTTTGTTCTGGTTTTGTTCTTATTTTTATTTCAGGTTCACAAAACATGTCATTCGGCAATCCTTATAATTACAAAAGAGTGTACATGTTTATACTGGTATGAGCTCACTTGGTCTTCTTAGTCGGATTCTCCCATTCAGACACAATCTTTCCCAATCCGTTTTCGGTCAGACCGGCCACTTCCTTCGCTGCTCTGATACCTGAGTCATACGCTCCATCGAGTGTCTGATAGCGACCATCTAGATTAGTGTGTTCACCAGCAAAGAACAATGCATTATTAATAGGAGCGGCCAGGTTCTCCCAGTCTTCTTTAGTACTGTACAACCTGAGACCAGAATAAGCTAATTTCGTATAGGGGTCAGTGTTCCATCGACTAGCTATGTACGAAGTCGGTTCGAGGACATTCTCTTTACCATAGCGCATGATGAGTTTTTTCAGTGCCATATTTTTCAATTCTTTGTCGCTGAGTGACTCATGCCAGTAATCATCTGATGCCCAAAAGAAGCTCAAAGCGGGCTGATAAGTATCGGACTTAGCATCAGTCGAATCATGTTTTCCTTTGATCTGTAATAGACTTCCGGTCCATATCCACTCGCCCAAGAATGCATCATGGCGTGGATCGCTCTCCTGTGGCACAAGAGTCATTGTTCCGAGATCCTCTTCCCAGAAACGGGAAGGAAATTCCAGATGGAGGTTATTTAATCTGTATAGGCTAAACAGAAATGTGGAATATGTGAAGCATAGCGAACCAGCTCTCATGTTAATAGTACATGCTAAACATATGACAATAAACTGATGATAACTGTTAGATCGCCGCTGACTTCTCACTATAGCATGGATTGATTGTAAATTTATATGCTATTCTTGTTAATCTACAAACAAAAGACAACAAATGGTGTTAATATATAACAGGCAGCTGCTACCTATGTACAGCGTAAACAGCAGGCTGAATATACCTTGCTATGCCGCGGCGATTTGTCGACAGCCTTTTATTTGCAGGCAATGGTGCTACAAACTCTACGTCTCTAGCAGTTAAGATCTCTAAGGGTAAAGTGGAAATGATTGTGATTCCCGATGTAATATTCCTATCTTCGCCGCTGGTACCTTCAACGGTTATAATCGGGTTCTTCGTATCTATATAGTCAATACGGGTAACTCTGTAGTTCAGTACAAGATTAATGTCCTTCAGTAGTGCGGCAGGCACTTGTTGCATACCACCTACGATTACTCTGTCCCCCTCTTCGATTGTCCTCCAATGGTAATCATCTTTAAAGCCGAACAGCTTGAACTGCGACAGTGGCAACCCCCAGTCTCCCTCGAACACCTTGTTTAAATGTATAAATAACAGGTATGTGGTGTCTGTGTTCATTTCTGCCATTTTCACGAATGTATCATCACGCATCAAGAAGCCATTCATCACTTCATTTGTTGCCCATGCGAGAGACACATCTTGCTGCCCCTTAGCTAATCGGTCAGCTTCTAGCTTTGCTACGCATTCCCACCAGTCTTCATATGCCGCCCAGCCCAACTCCATCACTCCTTCAGTATAAGCTTCGCCGTTGGAGGCCTTCGTCCATTTCATTCGATCCTCAGGCCCGATATACGCCGAATCTCCGCCCGATTCTATTGTTTTCAGACCGAGTTTTTTTTCTGCTACCCATCTGACACTGTTGTCCACACTACCCCCGTGGATGTAGGTTCCACCTGTATCCAAGGGAAATCCAGAACCCCAGTCCTGGATAATGTGTGCACGTCCACCCACCCTATCTCTCGCTTCCACGACCACAACCTTGCACCCTCTTGTGGTCAAATCTCGGGTTGCTGCTGCACCTGCCTTTCCGGCCCCAATAATAATTACAGGGTCGATGGCACACCTCGCGGTTTTTGCAGAGGTTTCAGGAAGGGCATTGCCGAACCCTAAGAAGGCTACTATGACGCAGATAGCGGCTTGTGATAGTTTCATAGTGATTGTTGTTGATGTTGGCTTACTGCTTGCTACTTGTGTTTACGTAGGTTGCTGTATGCCAATGATGTATTTTCGAGCCCACTTTTATACTCAGAATGAGTACTTGCTAAATACTGTCTTTTCTAGTATCACCGCAATCGCATACGCGCGCTAAGTATATCTACTCTATTTTAAAATGCTATAGTGAAGACAGTCAGGACACTCGGACAGTCACAAGTTGTACATATATTTTTTAGATGTTTTTATGTTCATACAAATGTATTTATATATTTGTACATACATACGTTCAATTTTGAATTTTCAAAGGGCTATGAATTTTGAAACAGATTTGTTTTTGTTTTGCTTTTTTTTGTTTTGTTATGTTTTTTAAAACAAAAACACTTTTTGAAAGTACAGCACAAATGTACACAAATATTTAATAAAAAAAATAGCTACTGTGACTCTGTATATGTGTATTTAAAACAGCTATTGTTCAACAGTTTACTAGCTAGTATGCTGTTTCTGTTTAGTGTTTTCTGATGCAATCTAATCTTAGGTTCAAATGAAAATGAAGCGTTCATCAAATTTGTTCGGACCGTATATATGATTATATGTGTCTACTACTAGTGTCTACTTAACAGTAAACACAGAAAATTTATTACTTTCTCGTCATTTTTTTTTATGAAAGGCATTGATTGAATGATTGCACAATGTGCGCGGAGTCATGGAATACGAGTAAAACGCTTCACACACGCGCGACCGGCCACATACTTCCTCGCTTAAATATATTTGAAGAAGGCACATTTGACGTATCAGTTGAAATTTAAACACCTGCCGCACACAAAAAGCAGTGCAACTAAAGTAATAGCCGCTTGTTCTTCGAGAGTATGCTTAAATGCCTCACAATTGCTTCAGACTTCACATACATACTAATTTATGTCGTTCAAATACTAGATCATCCAGTCATCGCTGACGCTGAGATTCTTTCACATTTATCTTCCGATTTCCAACGGAAAATTGAGATTATTTGTATTTTTGACACTTTTACTTTGAAATATAAAATGGTGTTGGAAAACAAACGCCCCTCGAAATAATCATTTGTTGATACTATCGAGGGTTTCCCAGTCCGTAATAGTTGAATTTAGCGTATTCTAAACGGATCAGAAGCCCACACGCCTAAACTAAATATTGTTTCTCTTGAACAGTCTCGAGTGAACACTGTATTTAAATATTGAGCCATTTCAGACGTAATAGTATAAAGATTCTATTATCCCAAAAAAGGCCATTCGGCTATCCTTACAAAAGAGTGTACATATTGCTGGTATGAGCTCACTTGGTCTTCTTAGCCGGATTTTCCCATTCAGACACAATCTTTCCCAATTCATTCACGTTCAAACCGGCCACTTCTTTCGCTGCTCTGATATCTGAGTCATACGCTCCATCGAGTGTCTGATAGCAACCATCCAGATTAGTGTGCTCACCAGCAAAGAACAATACATTATCAATAGGGGCGGCTAGGTTCTCCCAGTATTATTTAGTGCTGTAAAACATGAGCCCGGAATAAGCTCCTTTTGTATAGGAGTCGGCGTTCCAGGCGCCAAGAGCGACTTGTGATAGTTTCAAAATGACTGTTTTTTATGTTGGCTTCTTGCTATGTGTACATTCGCAATGCCAGTATGATAATGAAACAGTCTAGAGCCCAACTTTGTACTAAAATGATGGTGAATATATACACTCTATTTGAATATTCAAGGTTGAGGTCAGTGCAGACTGTAGTCATTCGTAACGCAAGTGTTGTCAATATTTACATGCACAGTTGCCCACACCCGGACACACCGTCCATACGCCACACACGGCACAGTGCACAACTGCACACGCACTATTCTTTATATAAGTAAATAGCATTGCTAGTTTGTTATTTACTACACCATATTTGTCTTTGCCGATGTATGTAGACTGGATTTTTTCTGTTTTTGTTTTTTTTATAACTTTTTTCTTCTTTTTTAAAAACAAAATTTATGTTACGTATTTTATTTTAGTCCCTATGTTTGTTTTTAGACGGCTGTGTGCCTATGTCCTTTTGTAAATAAATATGTAGATTGTAGTATATATTTAGTGGCGGACTGGCGGGTGGCCTACATCGTGAAACTATATCATACTGTATTTTTTTTAAAACACTATTTTTTTTCAAACAGGGGTAATGTATTTTTTTTATTTAAAAAAATATAAATAATTAAATACTGTACAGTCAGACCTGGGTGAATTAGACCGATTCCACGGAGGCATATTTTCCGGACTAGTATCCAGAAGACTAGTCTAGTGGGTTTTGATTGATCAAGAGGTCCTAGCTTTGTTGGACTGTAAATTGCCTTGCAGCTTGTCTATACATATTTTATTTATTCATTCTGTGTCTAAATCTCCATAACTGCGTCGTCGCCTTCTTTACGAGGTATTCTAGGAAAAAAAAGTACGTCATTACTTACTGAGACTTACATTCTATTATTGATGTGAAAGGTTGTTCTGTTGATGATTCACCAATGTCAAGGTCTAAAGTGTCGCACTCCATTGAGCCTTCTATTATGGAACTTATAGTTTCTGTTGCTGTAGCCAATGTATCTGAGCGTCTTGCTCAATATCCATCTACTCTTGTGTTGCTTCTCGTAGCTGATCATCACGAAGGTGTTGTGTTGTCTGTGTTTCCCCAGTGTCATTCACACCTAATGACACCATTAGTTTGGTCACTTCATCGACGAATGCAGCTCAACGCTGAAACTCAGCCTTTTCCATCTTCACCCTCGTATTCACATCAATATCAGATGGGTTTTGCTTTTCAATATATAAAACACTTGAAAAAAAATACAGACCCGTGTCTAATTTTTTCTGGACTAGTATACAGGTTGACTAGTTAACCAGGTGACAAATAAACAGGTTTGACTGTATGTAAATGCATACAGTCAAACCTCTATATAAGCAGGTTCCGCTGAGGGTAAAACAATGGACATATGTAGAGGTAGACATGCCTGGGTCATATACTACCTGTGAGGTGCATAGGACAGATATGTAGCTGATTGTACCCTTCCTCTCACAATATTTCCTTTACTAATAATTTTCTCTCATAAACCTCTGTGAAGTTTTTATTCTTAAACTATATATTGTACGTGCAGCTTGTACGGCTTCTTTAACTAAATCACCCCTATAGTTCTCTCCCCATGGCTTGCTCAAGTCATATCCACTCTTTTTGATAGTGCGCACGACGACACCTTTCTCGTCGTTTGTTAGATTAACTCTCTTTGCTGGAACGGCACACACCTTTGATAACACAGTTTGTTTGTACAACTTCTTTTTATTACTATTAGACAGTCTCTTCACTATTGTATCTGCGGCTTCATTTATCCCAGACGATGCACCTTGGTTAGACGTAGATTGTGTCGTTTCATCTTCCTGCATTGCATCAGAATCAGTAGTTGTCTGATCTAACAGTGATGCTGCAGATACAGGTGGTATCTATTGGCCTGATTGGCTCGTTGTTGATGTCTTTGGTGGCTTGTGATTATCTGTAGACAAGCAGTAATTCGATCCAAACCCCTCACCAAGATGCACGCCACAAAAGGCATGCATTATTACGATCGCAACCAGTACATTTATGAGCACCTGATGTTGGTTGCGTGATCGTGCGCCCTTGCCCTTGCGCGCAACAGCGACCTAAGCTAGAAATATCCTCCATGAAGAAGAAGTAAGTCTTAGTGTACCTATGGTGTATCCCCTGTGTGTAGACTACACCTGTGTATACTTATTGTATGAAGTCTCACTGAGATTGTATCCGATTGTATCCCGTGGCCCACTCATGGTTGGATCACTAGGAAATATTGATGAGTAAAAATTTAAACTGAGAGCTTCTGATTAAGACCGTAGTTTCAGGGCCCTAAAAGGGGGCCTGCTCTCTAGGGGTCGCCCAAATGAAAGGTGGACATATATAGAGGTAGACAATTAAAGAGGTAGACATATAGGGAGGTAAAAATGACTATACGTACCTTTGTGTTTGTTTGTTTTTTTTTAAATGTGATTTTTGTCTAATTTATAAGGCTATGGATTTTTCTCTTTGTCATTTTTATAAAAAAACATTTAAAAAAAACCATTTAAAATGTTTTCAGAGGGCTATGAAAAGTCAAACCAACCATAGCTTCTCAGAAGGCTGTGAAGTTAAATATGAACCAACATTTTATTTAGGGGAAGTCCACACACTCCGATTCATCGACATGCTTTGGAATTGCTGCACTCCTGTTAGCAAACCGCATATGAATAAAATAATATATCTTAGGCTTTCCAGCGAACACTGCTACAAATGCATGTCAGCAACCGTACTGAGTTTTTCAAACTCTTCACTTTTTGTATATAGATTTAGTGGCTAATTAATGCATATCGGACTCTACCACACAAACGCACCATAATAAACAGGCACACTAACCATTATTTGATTGGCGTTGGGCTTCAACCCTTGCAATAGGACTCAGAGTACATTTATTTGCTAAAAATATAAAATAGTCAGTATTCAATCATTAGCCCGCCGATGAATCGAGAATAGCTAATTAGAAAGTCGTGAAGAGCTGTTCCAAAATGGCAGCCTTGGGAACGCAATCGAGGGCGATTAAAATTCAACTCAGTGACAACTTCCTATTAGACTTCAACACAATTTTCCCGCCGGAATGCTCGAACTCGACAAGAGTCTTCGTATTCACAAGGCGCAATTCCATCATCCATATGTTTCTTGCCCATATCGCACAGTGAATTCCAACCGAGCGTTTTCTATGCAAAGGAAGAAAAACGGAAGATAAGCCAGTACAACCCAACTCATACTGATAAGCTCAAGGCGACTAGCTTTTACTTGTCAAGAGTGTTTGAAATCATGCGGTACTATTGACGCCCTAGTACCCGCGAATGCTATTATGAAACGCCTAATTAAAACGTTCCGGATACCGTGCTGATTGCAATGAATCCCACTGGTTATTCCCTGAGTGGCTATTGAGGCTTAAGTCATTGCTCTGACATACTGTTGTATCAATATTGGTACAATATAGCTAGCAGTAGTACGCGCGACTTGGCATGTTAATATTTCACATGATGCAACAATTTGCATTTCTAAATATGTAGTTGAAGTACACATTGAAAATGCCCAATGTTCGGCTAATAATGTTCCCAAAACATGTGAAACAGCACAAATAAGAAAGTACGTGATAAAATGGTGCTGCCAAGTAGAACTCTAGAGCAGATCGTGAATAAAACGCAGGGAAGAATAGCTGTCACAAGAGGACAGTTAATATGCCGCTGTAGAAATGTATGTCGTCTCGAAATGTGCACTAATATTAACAAGTATATATATATAAATATAGATACATATATATATATATATATATATATA
>NW_014040378.1:101708-111721 GCF_001186125.1 Sphaeroforma arctica JP610 | reverse complement strand
GTGTATATGTGTATATATATATATGTGTGTGTGTGTGTATGTGTGTGTGTTGTATGTGTGTGTGTGTTTGTTTGTGTGTGTGTGTGTGTGTATGTGTGTGTGCGTGTGTGTGTGTTTGTAAATATAAAAATTTTAAAAAAGCAACTCAGATACACGTGAACGTTTGCCTTACACAGGTAACTATATCAGATGCAATGATACTCTTGGAATAGCAATCGTTGTTACCATACCAAATGCAGTGAGACGATTTAAGCCTCAGCCTTGGCATTTCTTATGTTTGGGATTGTCCTTGCAGATGATTCTGAGCTTCCCCTTTCGACGCACGAACTGGCAGAAACTACACACCAGCTTCAATGACGCTTTATACTTCATGGTTACGTTATTACTGTACGTATAGATTTGCGGATCAAACTCTCCCGATGTGAGTTGTCAACTTATCCGTTTCCTATTTGTCGGTGACGTGACTGATCGTGTGTATCTATTGATATGGGCTATAATATCTGGCTGAAATTTGTTTTTGTTCATAGAATGGCCAAAATGTGTGTCAGCAACAGCATGTATTCAAAATTGTAAACCGCACCACATCTCCCACCAAGCGGCCAGACCCCAATGACCCAGTCCCTGAACCCAGTGCCCCAGTCCTCAACCCAAGTGATCCAGTACTTCACTTCAGTGATCCAGCCCCTGGGCCTGAAGTCCTGAATCCAGAGCCCTCTAGCGTAGTCCTTACCCCCCCCCCCCCAGGAATTCTACTTTTTTTTGTTAACGTTTATTATTGCTGTTCAACGTCTGGGTGTAAATTATCGAGTGAGTTTTATTCAACGTTTATTACTGCCGTGATGGGTGCAGACTGTTTCAGACTGTAAATAGAGTGTAGAGTGTAGAGTGGCGAGTTTTACTTGTGTCTATAGAATAAAAACACCCGAGTTTGGAATGATCTCTACAATCGAAAACTTGGTTTTTAATAATAGTTGTGGGTTATGCTTCATTCTCCTATAGTCCCATCTGTGACTGTGACTGATGAGCTAGGAGCGATTACATAGAGCGATGGGAATTATGGACTTTTAATAAACTGCAAAAAGGGCACGTGCACTCTCTGGCCTGTGATGTAGGTCCGATTACAAGTATCATTATATATATATACATATAGTATTTATATAAAGCAACAATGAGCAATTCCTGCAGTAGTTATTAGTAAGGAGCATACTTAACAAGATCGTACCCACGGACACAAAGCCCTTCGTTCTGCACTTGCACTATTGAGATATACTTAGATATATCTATTGGACTGTCCTCAATAGTTGCGTACGGACCAGCGTCTAAATACAGACTCTAGCATAAAGTCCTCGATAGTATCAAAATTTTACACTAACAACTTTCTCCAAATCAACATAACACCATGGTATCTCTAGCTGAACCCCGTCGTAAGACCAAGATGTCATTCGACCCCAATAACAAGACCTGGCAGAATGATGAAACCAAGTTTGGCAAAACACTTATGAAGAAAATGGGATGGTCAGATGGTGACGGTTTGGGAAAGGAGAGAAAGGGAACAACATCGCATTTAAAAGTTAAAGTGAAAAATAACTCCTTAGGATTAGGCGCAGACAAGCAAGGTGCCGGGGATGAGGCGTGGCAGGATCTGCAGGCGGGATTCAATAATCTGCTCGAGAACTTGACCAACGCACACACCACGGGAGAGGTCAATTCGCACAAGAAGGCTACTACAAAACTCGAAGACAAGACTAACGCCAGTAAACGCAGGTTTTACGGAAGGTTTGTGAAAAGCAAGGATGTGTCCAACTACACAGATCACGATATGAACCAGATTCTAGGTAAAAGGGACGCACTGGCTACAAAGGTAGTGGAGACTACTACTGAGACTATTGAGTTGGGTATGGAGATCTCGGAGGACCAAGACCAGTGCAAGGTGTCCGGTCTGGTGACTACGACGAATACAGTCAGTATGACAGACTACTTTGCAAAACGATTAGGTAGGTATATAGATATATATATATAAACGTATATTTATATTCATGTACAAGAATATGAAAGTTGCGTTTATGCTCTAGCGTGGTTATAGTTATGTATGTGTCATAGAGCATTCTTGTTCATGGTACCAATGTGTGTTTCCTGATATGTATAAAGGTGCTACTTATGTATCTGTATACAGTCACTATTTAACGTACATCTCCTATCACCTGGCCACTCAATGCAAGCTCTGCGTGTTTAGACCATGATGTGAGGGTGTTTCAAATGCACTATTCTTCGCATGTGGTATTGCAAACGAGATGAAGGAAAGCAGTATAAATTACTATTAAGCTCGCATGTTTCGATGTATTTTGTAGGAAGTATATGGCGCACATATATATATATATCTACATGTACATTGTACATACATACATATCTGTATATGTAAGTATGTATGTATGTACGCGTATACGTATATAAATTTATGCAGATACTTATAAAATTTATGCGTGTTTTTATTTCAAGTCCGTGTGTGTTCACATTTATATATATATATAAAGTTCAGTCGAGTATAGCTGTATTTTTATATTCATATATGTGTTTTATATTCATTTCTCACCTGTATTGGTTGCCTATCAAAACAAAGTTAAATCTATATAGATATTTATATCTCTCTCTAGTCTATTCCTGCTTTTTTTTTTCTGGCGTTTACATCGTTTTTTCTGGTTTTTATTTCATATCATTGATTTCCAACTTATTAATAGTCATCTTGTGAATACTCATATTTATACGTACTTGACTGTTTGCAACAGCCGAGAGGAGAGCAGCAAGTAGTGTCACGCCGATTGGCGACAGAGAGGATAGTGTGGCCTTAGAAATTGTAGGTAGCACCAGTGGCGGTAGTACAAGTGCAGATAGCAGCGTGGTCACAAGCGATGCGGAGGAAGTCGAGGAAGAAGCCAGTGTCACAGTACTGGACGATACAGAGACTGACAGTATAGTAGAAAGCAAGGCTGAGAAAAAAAGTAAGAGTGGAAGCAAGAAAAGTAAGAAAGAAAAGAAGAGCAAAAAAGAGAAGACAAGTAAGAAAGACAAGACAGCGGTTCCGAGCGAAAGTGTGACTGGTGTTGGAAATGAACCGATATCTAAGAAGGAGAAGTCAAGGAAACGATCAAGGACTGCGGAGGATGTTGAGGAGGTACAGCAGCCACCAAAGAAAGCCAAGAAAGATAAGGTAATGTGGTATGGACAAGAGTATATTTATATATATATATATATATATATGTGCGAATACATGTACTTCTGCATTTTTATATGAATTTGTAGTCAGATGCTCAAATTAGCAGCTTCCACTCGAGTTTTACAACCGGATTAATGATGGCGTTCGCCCCTGAATTCCTGGCACGTCTCTATTGCGATGATATCTGTTTGTAATATTATCCTATATTGCTCCCCTATATTCTTTACGTGATTTCGTGTGTAGCAGTAACATGGCACAATGAATCAGTTGAAATTGTAAATATGTTGATATGTCACAAGTCTCCGTCTGTTATTTTAGCATCAAACCGCTTCATAGACTAATCGCGGTAAAAACTATCATTAACATCGTCCTGGATCGTTCCATGTGTCGTAGCAGGTGTGTGTATGCGTGTATTTATCTCTATATATATATGTGAACATTCTGTCATCCATCACGTGCTTTTATCATATATATTTTTCCTTGTCGGGTTAACTGATAAATTCGTTGTTATTCGTTACCAATGTGTATACAGAAGCACTCCGATGCGTCCCAAAAGAAGGAGAAGAAGTCATCAAAAGAGAAAAAAGCTAAGAAGTCCAAGAAATAAGTATTCAATAAGAAATAGAAGTTCAACTCATAGTACCTCCTGATTTTTCAATGCTAGTCATAATTTATAAAGGACAAAATCGTGTGTTTTTCCAAGGTGCTTCAATATTCTTTGCTTATTTCTTTTACGGGTTGAACGGTCGTTCACTAGTATCGGAGCCCAATATTGAAACATTGACCAGTTAGACATTATATTGACATGTTGAAGGACTTTTACAAGAATACACATTATGCATCTTAGTATGTACTCAACGCGTCGCCGTCTAGATACCATTCCCTATTATAACCGTCTAGCCTACTTTACTTAGTGAACAACTGGCGAGATCTGTTGCATGGATACATGCGTACTGAAATTCAATGATTAAATGTAAGCGATTTTGATTTATTAATTGTGTCGAGCCCGTGTCCCTTTCTTTGAATAGGCAATGCAAGCAGGACTGTCTCCGAGTGGAGAAATCATCATTTTACCTCAATCGTAAAAAGTCACTCACTTGATCGAATGAAATCGATTCTGTTCCCGTGTTCCACGACATAACCCGCCTTTTTCAAGAATGTCTACAAATGAAGCATTTTACAGAAAAGCGGTACTCCCAAATAAGCCAGAAAAAGCAAAAGTTGATTTACTCCTGATTTCGCTCTCAATAAATACTTGACAAATGAAAATTAATAATTCATCGACAAATTTTGCTTCAGGAATGCTACAGCCAAAACTGAGTACCATTAACCAATCATGTTCACGAAATCAAAGTCGCTGCTGTAAAATCGTTCTCAATTCTAAAATAAAGAGTTGATTGAAATCGCCGTAGAAGTCATTTACAGCCAATCAATCGTGTGTATAAATATAAGAACCACGATTTTTTCAGCGGGGTATGCTTCTTGTAAAGTATCACCCAATGGGCAATGATACGCCCACATTCGTGGCTCGCAGTAGGGGTAGCCCATCGATACATCTCAAGACGTTTGTACTGCATGCGTCTTTGTACAATGTGTTCATATCGATAGAGGTTGTTTCTTCAGGTATTCTGATCTACTATTCTGCAGCTTTTTTAAATCGCTATTTCGTAAAACAACTTGCGCAAAACTGGGTTGCGCTTGAGCAGGTTTCTCAAGGCAGCCAAACTCAAAGATCCAAGTCACTGATTTTATTGAACATAGATTTGTGTGATATGAGAGAAATATATGTATACACTGTTTCAGGTAATGCAATTCATTCTGTCATAGAATAGATGGTAGAAACAATCGCGCACACATAAAATATAACTTAAAAGATATACAAGGCTCAGACGTATACCTACATAGCGCACGTACGCACATATAGCTAAGGCTATCCACGTTTAGCTTAACGTACTCCTACATTGTCTGCCTAATGATAATCGACTCAGGCATCATGTCTCCAGGCATGCCCGATTCTAGTAATTTTCTAACCTCAGTGGGTATGGGCGCAAACCAAACTGCAAAATCAACGCAGCAACAGCAGTATAGAAGTACAGATGCGATAATGCGCGGCACCATGTCTAATCCTGATTTTCAGGGGAATAGAGACAAGACTCCACTAACATCTAGTTCTTTGTCTGAGACATCCACAGTACACGGACGCCCATATTCTCTAGTTGAGGGACCAAATAATCCTTTGTTCTTCAACACCCCGATGTCTATGAACCAGAATCTCAACCAAGTATTGGGTCAGAATCCGAGTCATAACCAGACGTTGGCACAGGGATTAAATTCTGGACTCAACTTAGGGATGCCAAGTTTTACACCCTCGCAACAAACGCAGCAAATTGCACAGCAGCATTTCCAGCAATCTGTGCAGTTACAGACAAACCTAATGTCGCAGCAGCCACAACCGCAACAACACTCGCCGCAAGCTGTACCAATAGGGCAACCACAGAGTGCACAACAACTGCAGCACCAACCTAACTCGCCATTGAATTCGCTGAAGTGGGGATTGAATTCGCCATCGCCCGAGTTGCAGCGCTCATTCACCCCAGGACAACTGGCCATGCATGCGCAGCCCATGAGGCTGATGCAATCTATGTCGATGGGCTCGTTTGATCGAGCAAACATGCGCGGCAATACAAATCCATTGTGGCAGATACAGGCAGTACCGGCACAATTCAACCGACAGGATATGAAGAAGGCGGCTATGCGACCACGAAATACACCGATCCCTATCAAAAGTAAGGTATCGGCCGATGGGACTACCGGTGTTGAGAAGCCGGCAGAAGATGCACATCGTAAAGTGCGTAAGCGCCGTGGGTTTAAGGAGTTGGTGCGCAACATCACATGTGCGTATAACGGGTGCTTGCGCGTATATGCAACAGAGAGCTCTCTACAAACTCACATACGCATCAAACACAACAACATACGTCCACAGGGTTACGAAAAGCCTGTTAAGAACAAAGAAGCGAAGCGAACTGTCTCCACATCTGTATTACTGACCGCTAAAAATACAGACACGGCACAAGTGTCGAATACAGAAAACCCCAGCGATGAGGCTGTGAAATCCAGTGCGGAACAATCTGAGCGAACTGCCGATTTGGTTCAGAGCAATGAAAATTACAATTTGAATCAGCAAACAAAAACCGCAGAAACTGAGAAGGGTACCATGCAAAAGAAGACTGCAGATATAAAGGACAAGGAGCATGATACGAATATGTCGTCCATCGCCGAGGCTACGGATGGCGAGTTATTCTCCATGGACCAGCATGTCTCTAACATTCTGAGCGTGTCGGAGATGCCTTCGCTGAAATCAGTACAGAGTGATATCACGAACTATCACTCCTCCATGCTTCATTCTACCAACACCGGGGGAGCGTCCAGCACAACCACGCCAAGTCCTAATCTTGACAGGAAGCTTTCCTCTAGCAGTCTTATGCTCAACATGAAGTTAAGTGACTTGCATCTGGATGCGGAAACCCAGGCCAACATGCTGGTTAATAGCATACCTGAAAATGTAGAGCTAAACATACCTTCCCCTCACGATATGATGTCAGCACTGGACTTCGCACAAGATGATAAATTTCAAGATCTTACCCGAAGACACAGTATGGTAACACTGTCCAATGCACCTATGTGGGAGTTAGAGGACCATTCGACCGCTTTCGCGAATATGTTCAACGCTCCGGCCCATCAATCGTTGAGTTCCGCATCGGCTACACAGGCGAACAGCACCAGTCTAGCAATGGCGCTGGATGGCATTCCCGAGATTTCATCTCCCGAATTCCTACTGGGTGACTCGCATCTGACAGATACCCGGGGACTGGATTTGATGGTAGATGAGACCTTTGACTTCGACGATATGAACTTTTTGAACCAGGGAAGCTTGCTGCTTGGAGACATGAGCACTCTACTCAACTACAGCTGATGTGCTAAGGGTTTTGAAAAGTTAAAGTAATATATTGTAATTCATTGCAGGAGGGATGACGGTCCGGTACTCTCAGGATGTGATGATCGTTCGGCAATGTGTACGACAAGGTCAAACGCATTGCGAGAAGGTCGACCGGGACTGTACTAACTTAGATTTCAATAGACATAGAAGAAGAGGGAAAGTAATTTTAAGCCCGTTTAAAGGCTCTTATTTGGCAGAAATGATATACAAGTCTAGCACCAACTTGTTGTGGCGGTCTCTGCGAAATCGGCGTAGGCATTTACAACACATATAGACTCAGAAAAGGGATTTCCCCAACAGCGGAAGAATAGGACCCGTTGTTAAATATTCATGAGCAACACTTAGCCTGTATTTGGGGATAGGCTCCTACGCACTAGAGCGCTTACCTCTGGCCTTTGCGCTAAGCATAGAGATTTCACGGTGCTCCGGAAAAGGATTGCGCAACCTGACCGACCACGACAGGCATGATAGTCACGCATGAACAGAGAGCACCTGCATTTCAGTTCGAATGCTGAAGTAGTGTGCTATGTTAGTTTGCGAACGCTGAAAGTGGTTTGCTAGAACAGTGGTTCTGTGACCATGAGACCTACAGAGGTCTAAGACGTCAGAGGTATGAGAGGTGTGGCGACACTATTTCGATTTTACGTACGCAACGAAGTACGCACAGTTAGAACTCGCAAAAAAGCCCGCGAATGAGCGGAGGACAATTACACTAGGAGAGCACTTGCTGTACTAGAATTTGACAATAAATGTAATTCACAGAGTTGTTTTGTAGACATATTGGCGTTCGGATAATACATCGCGTGATGGTGGTACACACACAGAACATTGCGCGACCGTGTGAATGATATTGTTACTTCTCTCAACAGATCATAGTACTTTGAGGAGAGAGTGTATCTACAAGCATACACCTACACTGAATTAAACATGTCGAACAAACTTGCACCTCAGTATATGTGGAAATTCGTCTCACATCAATTCATCTCAATATAATAGAAAGGTCATGCAATCGTGTAGCTGGTTTTAAAGATCACGATGATCGGACCGAAGCAAAGCACCAACGCATGTATCCTTATTACATCGGGTGTCTTTTCTGTCTTATCAGTAAAACATGATTTCATGTTGCACTGGGTGTTTATTCTGATCTATAATATCTGTCACCTCTGATCTACAATATAAATGTGTATCTCTGGAATGCATGTGTCTGTAATAATTGGAAGTGATATTTGGATACATGTATTCAGAAATGTCGGTATCTGTAATATCTGTTCCTGTAACAACTAGCATCTATGCATCTGTGATATCTACAATATGGATCTATATTTGTAATTTGGTCGTCTCAACACTGACACCTGCATTAGAGTTCCCGCGTACGCCATCGAATAACCAATATGCAAATATTGAGTATTCCCATCTAGCAGCAGGGTGTTGTCACATCGCACCTCACCGCACCCTCGTCACAATTCTCGACCGAGCTACATCTCATGATTGCAATACTACAGTAGTTTTGAATCGTAGAAACGATTGAACCGTAGAAAATATGAAATGATCAATACTATTTGTGGCTAGATGATATAGCAGCATAAATCCTATTTTGAACCAGAATGCCAAAGGCTAATTTTGAACTTGTTATATTTGTATTTCATAGGAGTGACTGATCCTATCTAAAGCTACATGCCATCATAGTATATAAACTATACAATGCCACACTTGAACCCCTTTACATCACTGCTGCTGTAATTATCAAAGAGCTGTCTGTTGGTAAAAAGCTTTATTACAGCATGGTAGGTGATTATATATGTCTTGTGACTGTGTTTAGTCTGTCAAATTTCATACTCGACTTTCGAGAGAGAGGCATTCTATTACAAATAATATTAGGCTCTACAGCAGTACAGTCTACTATTTTACTGCCGGGGAGCATTAGCAAGCGAGGCTACCGAATCTGAAATCTCACAACATAAAAATGTAAAACGAGCAGTACAGTCTACTATTTTACTGCCGGGGAGCATTAGCAAGCGAGGCTACCGAATCTGAAATCTCACAACATAAAAATGTAAAACGACGTGACCCTCGGATCCCCGCTAAAATTTGCGTTTTGTAGATTTTAGAATACAACAGCAAGTCAAAATGTCGTTTTCTACACACGTTAATCTGTGCTGAATCTAAAAGCAGACAATATTTGCAACATATCGTGACGAACCTTCGTTGGTTATTTTTTGAGACATCATGCCGTTGTCGTTTACCAGGAACAAACGAATCACTGGCGAGAAATATCTGTGAATTGGTTTTAAAACAAGCCCGAAATATACATAGCCTTCTAAAAATTGTACCAAATATGACATATGCATAGCCGCTTTTTAAAATATAAAAAAGAGGCTATGAACTCATTGTCGGAGGCTATGACTCATTGCTTTTTATATCCCTTTTATACCCCCACCAATGTAGGGATTCTAATTGAATCGCACACAAGAGGACAGGAAGTGATATTGTGATCATGTGTCTGATTCAAGATTTCTTTATAAATGATAACAGTAAATATAACGAGTACGCTAGCAAACGTGCCACTACACACTTATATTAAATACATTTACATTACTTGTTTTAGCATATCCTTACAATATGTCTGATGCACCTTCAAATGCAACTGTGTCGGAAATCGATGACGTTAACGAATTGAAGGATGACATTTTAGTTGACAGTCCAGCCCGATATTTGGGTCTTATGGGTCGCGTGGGAAGGTAGGCTGTTTAAAATGTACGTGATATATTGGCTCTCTCTCTATATATATATATATATATATATATA
>NW_014040378.1:86995-88585 GCF_001186125.1 Sphaeroforma arctica JP610 | reverse complement strand
CGAGGGCTGTACTAAGGTTCACCTAAAATCCTAAAGTTACTTTGTCCACTAACAGCAGGATTGGTATACAATATTGTTATTGGTATATATTGGTCTAATTCGTACATGGAGATGGGCTGCAAATGTTTTAACGACATGAGGAAGCTGCGGCCCTACCAGAGTCACGACTGAACTCTTGCGGTGTTCACACCGATCCCGCCTATAATCCAAAACTGAAACTCGTACCTATTTCATCCCACGTAATATTGCATTCCTCTGGTGTTAATTTCTATGTATATGTGTGTGTGTCTGCGTCTGTGTCTATGTTTACGTGTTCTGTCGACTGAAGCGTTTTCCACTATGAAGCCACGGAAATTCATGCATAGATAGTGTGTCTCACGCTTGTTATGTGGAGTTGTACTTGGGAGAGGGCACCGATTACGTCTTCAACTTAATATACACATAGTCGCATTCTATCCATGGATGCTCTTCTGCGATTAACATACATATTGTGTATCACTCCTTTTCTGTGCAGTGAATATGGCTACAAAAGCATTTGCGAGTGTGAAGTCACTGCAGCCCTTCCAGAGGTTCGGACCAACGGCTGCAGGATTGGCACTGATTCCGTTTTTGCCAATGATCTGCGATGAACCGGTGGAGAAGATAGTAGACACGGCGTTTGACACGCTCTGGCCCACTAAAAAGCATGCGCGTCAGGACTTAGTAGAGTCCGCTCCCGAGACGAAGAAGGAACTATAAATGAACTGGCTGGTATCTCGCATCTGAGGCGAAATTAATATTTTGGCATGGAATGGGAGAATAAGCTGAGTTTGTGAGATTCACTCGATAGTATCATTGTCGGTCTCAATTGCGGATGAACTGCTGGAGACTTGGATACCAATGTGTAGCATAGAAGCAGACTCGCCAGGACTTAGTATTGTCCGCCACCGAAGCCGACGAAGAAGTAGAATGGGGGATGAATGTTAGCTGATTCCAGGAAGTGAACACAACAGGATGGAGTAAACCCGAAATCTAGGGTGAATCTGGCTAGATCTGTTTATGAGGAACGGTGGAAAACATAGTCGACACAGTATTCACCACATCACGACCTATCGAACAGCATGCATAAAATGACTCAGTAGAGTCCACTGTCGAGGTGTAGATTGAAGTGTAACCCTATGAGATCTGCGTTGTATAGTACATGTAGTATGATGAACAGTAGGGAAATAAACATATGCATTGCTAGTATATAATTTTTTTGCTTTGTGTCGAGCCAGTAGAGTTGGTAGTTGGCACATGCACAAAACAGACTTGCTGTTCTACCCTTTTCTCACGATGGCCTCATCAAATTTGTACATCGACTCGGGCGCAATACTTTCACTGTTTACGCCTTGCATTAGGCACCCCCGCTCCTCCAATTGCACAGAGCAACAATGCAGCTACGGCTACACCTATCAATCCACGCTATGCAGTGATATCAAATTCAGGGTCGGCACGATCCGTTTTATTTATCTATATCTATATATCATACAATACATATATTGACTTACCTTTGAGTGAAACATGTCAAAAGCAGAGCAGATACCTACAGTTACAGCTACCACCTAGCAA
>NW_014040378.1:84208-86249 GCF_001186125.1 Sphaeroforma arctica JP610 | reverse complement strand
CACAGCCCATCAGCTCGGCAAAGGCAGTCTTGTCGCCTGTGATAGCCACACCTGAGGTGTCACCAGTGGATAGTACATTAATCATCGCCCTTTTGCTATCAGCGGTAATGGTAGCACGGGCAGTGGTGGGTAATACATCGACTGGGAGGGAGATCAGAACAGCGTGTGATATGAAGATGTTGAACTTCTCATTGGTATCCTTCACCTCCAAATTCAATGACAAGCCATTGGACTGTTCGGCCATGGTGGGGTCCATTTTGATCTCTAAGCTCTGCAACATCATCCAGAGTGGCATTTCCAACAGGAACGATTCGTCCAAATCTGGCTCTGGGTACACTTTCTTGCCGTGGCGAAGCTCTTGGGTGCCTGTGAGCATGAAGTTTCGACGGATACCGCTCTCTTCGGCATAACCGATTTGCTCCAAACAGTCGGCCTCCAGATACCTGGCCTCCATGTTTGTAGGATCGCTGAACACAGCTTGGTTCATGCTTTCAGCACACCATCGGTAGTTACCGTTGTCGTGATGCCATTGGCCTCGCTCGATAACAGCCTCAATCCCACCCATGTCAGCCACAAACTGCTGCGCTCTCTCCACCGGGGGTAGACGCTGGAAACCTGCGGGATTGCCATCCCACCAGCCGACGTAAAACTGATATACCTCCTTGGAGTTGTGTTTGAGATGACCGTAGTGCCCACGTGTATTAAAGTACGAGTCCATGGACTTGGGCATTTCGATTGTCTCACTGATTTCCTCCATACCAAATCCAAGATTCAGTAGTCGAACGGCCTGGTCATGAGTGAATTTGATGTAGTCGCGGGTCATGGTGAGATGTTCAACTACGTTTTCGTTTCCGAACTTCGGCCAGTGATGCTGACCGATCATAGTTTGAACTCGATCGCCATATCTCTGGATAGTTTGTTGAATGCACGTGGTCCACTTCATTGGGTCTCTTGCCTTCGCTCCCCTGAGTGTCAAAAAGTTATGTGCAGACATCACCGCATTCTCGCCGGTATTTAGCAGTCCCCAGTCTTCAACCCATGTGTGCATTTCTGCGGGAGCCTCTGCACTCAAAGTGAGCATAAACTCAAAAGTGATCCCAGCAATGGTGTGTGTTTCAATATCCTTTGTGATTTCCAGAGTGTCTCCGGCGTACGTGAATAGGGAGTTAGATTGCGTGAACGAGAGACCAGCATGAATACTTGCGTTTTCATTGGCAGGTAGGAGATTACCGATTTGCCACCATGCCCGTCTCCCCATATTACCAATGACCATGTAGTTTTCGGACAGTGCCTCATTGGCAAAATTGAGTGGTGCAATAACCTGAATGTTTCCTTTGGACCAAGTTTCCTCATCCACCAGTCCTAGAACCCCTCCGAAGTGGTCCATGTGGGAGTGTGTGAAGACTACAGCAGCTAGTGTCAGATTGGCGCCCGTGTTCGGTCCAACCTCTTTCAAATAGAAACCAAACGCCTCTTTGGCCGTCGCTTTGGTGCCGAGGGGGTCAAATACAATAAGACCTTCGGGTGCTTCAATGATGGTCATCACCGCCAGATCGAATCCACGAATCTGGTACACCTTGTCCATCACTTTGTAAGCTCCTACTCGGGTCATCAATTGAGCTTGTCGCCAGGTAGATGGATTGACACTGTCTGGACAAGGAATATCATCGTGAATCATCTCTAGATAGGGATCGGAATCCGATGCCACTTGTCCCTTTTCATCAACTACTCTTAGACTCGCCGGCGCTACTACAAATCCTCGATCCGCATCTTCAAAGTCCGTAAAATCTGAAAAGTCAAGGTTGGCAACTGAGTCAGCAATCACCTGCTTGGTGACATCTGAAGCAGGCTTGTAGCTATCGTCTAGGGCCGCCGCTGTCGCGCATATAGCTGCAGCGTGCAGTGCGTATGTAAACTTCATTATTGTTGTGGAGGCAAGCTTCTTTTGCACTCTCGAATGTTTATATAGTATGTTGTCTATCTCCTCAAAGCTTTTGCTTTTATACTGTTCAGCCATATTTAACTTCTTAATCGACTTCTT
>NW_014040378.1:41001-73501 GCF_001186125.1 Sphaeroforma arctica JP610 | reverse complement strand
ATATTTATATCATACTTGGTTGTTTGATTGCTCTGAAATAAGAATGCTTTGGTAAAGTGTTTGTCTTGTATATATAGATTCAATCATAGCATTTATGTATGATTTGTATACACGCAGTTACTTGCATATCTGTGTGCATGCGAAGGAAACATTTTAAAATCACCCGCCTGAACATAGCTGTGTTATGCGACCCGTTTTACCATCGTATATATTGATGGATGTTTATATTCTTTGGACATTCTCGATAAGTGTAGGGAGATGGAAAACATTTGCATTCAAGTAGCTGTAGTACATGATTCAGGTATGAGACTTTACAAAACAATGAATTAACTAAACGATAACTGATGATACCCTCGCAGGTCAATTTCACAACAGCCCTGGCTGCCGCTTTCAAAAGCAAAAACGATGATGCCACTGCCTTGCTGGAAGAGAGATTGGTATGTGTGTATGTACGTACATTCCTGTCACGCTCGCGTCAATTTGACCCTTAAAAATACATTGATACGTATTGTTTGAGTGCGCTAAAACAATCTTAGGTTTACATACACATACGCAACCCTATTTTTTAATTGTATATATACAAGAAATTGAATATAATAAGTACAACGTGTCCGCGCACATACACACTATTCGCTCGAGTATGATTAACATCACACATGGGCTCACGCCCACACCTGCACCTCCATGCAGCTGGATGTGATCTGGACGCTAGACCATCATTTGGCCCCGGACGATGATCAGGAAACTTTCTCGGAACAGCGCACTCGTCTGGTTTCTGTGGTGAGCGACTTGAAGGATTTGGGAGTCCTAACTGAATCCAGAATGAAGAGTCGATTGGAAACGGGCTTGCTGGTCAAGACCGGAACTGTGCCAAATGTTGTTTATTTTTCGAAGTCAATTCGGATTGCACGCACAAAGGTGAGCTGGATGTATGTACGGCATTGTTTGTACTCAAGCTTATGTGACATCAAATTGAAAATCCCCTTTTGTTTTTTTGTTTTTTGGCTTTTTGGCTTTTTTGTGTTTTTTTTTTTACGAAGTATGGAATGTAAGCTTCATAACAATAGGAATCGATTCAACCCTGGAGATTTCTGGTTTCTGCTTTACGCCCTTTTTCGGCTCTATGCCTTGATGTTCTGGTCGTAGGTCTGGTTGGTTGAATATTTGTTACTGTTCTGAGGAGTGAGTGTGCCTCAATCAGTCCTATCTGTTCACTGGCAGAGTGTGAACTCGGGGCGTGGCTGTGGGTTAACTTTTATACCCCCCTGAGCTTGAGTTTGTCCCTCTTTGGCGTGATTTTAGCTGCGTGTTTGTATGTGTTTTTTTTTGTACATAATTGTTTATGCCAGCTGTGTTTTATTTCGGTCTACGTTCGGTGTGTGTCCCTGACCAATCTATAAATCTTTGATAACACTACAGATGTTTTACAAGCAGAACAAGTATAATCTGTGCCGAGAGGTCGCCGAGGGCTATAGTCGTCTGGTGGATGAGCTCATACCGGTATGTTTAAGTATAAGTGTGTAGCTTTCAGGTATTCTCGCGCACATGACGCGCACTTTTGCTATGGAAGGAACGTGTATGGTACCGTGTTGCTTATTTCAAAGAGGTGTATGATGTCACTAGCCGAAACAAGCACAATTGGCTGTGAACAGCAGGTGTGGCAGTTTGGGCTCTCACCTGGTTCGACTGTTCAATTGTATCTCACTTCTGTTATCAGGGTGTGGCCGACGGCAATGTCCAGAAACAAGCACAGGTGACTGTGAACAACATCCACAAGATCATCGGATTCTTCAGTCTAGACCCCAACCGCGTGGTGGAAGTCATCTTCAGTTGTTTCGAGGAATTGGTGGATGACGAGGCGTACTCCAAGTTCTATCTGGAGATTATCACCGTGTTCAACGCCACCAAAGACACCTTGACCGCCCTACTGGGCTTCAGGTATGCGCATGCCAAAGTCCTATACGCTATTCGTACAATAAGGTTTGGGTATGGATGGCTGTGAAATAGTTAAGTTGTCAACGTTTACTTATTGCAAACGACATAATTCAGGGCTATGCTATAGCACACTATTCAGGTCGCCTTGTGTTATATTTTCCAAAGGGTCACATGCCAGCGCAGCCCGCTATCATCCTTTTATTCACAACGATGCGGATGAGGTTTGTCTATCACTTTGGCTCAATTATTTTTATAGGTCTTCCATGGTGGTATATGTTTACACTGAACATTTCTACTTGTAAATACGTTATGGTACATATATATATATATGTATAATACATGTCTACTCTGAACATTTCTAAAGCACAGTTTGAAAACACGTTGTGGTACGTACATATATGCATTGTACATGTCTACTCTGAACATTATAAGGCAAAGCTTGTAAACACGTTCTTCCATTCGAAACTTCATCTGGTTATGCGAAGCACTCATTGCCAGCACACATCAAGAAGTCCCCTCCTGAATATAACGCTGACGATACCTAGATACTGTAATCAATCTATTAGTCTCTCATTGATTATTGTGATTTCTTACGCACAGATTCAAGTCAGTACAAACGGCCATTGCCGAGCTGGTGATTGATGAGAAGACTCCTGTGCCCGCAGAAGGACTCACTCCTCGCAATCTGTATCGAATTGCTGCACTGATGGTGAAGCATGATCTGGTGGATATGATCAGGTGCGTATAAGATTTGATTACATTTAAAATATAAAAAGTCTTGACGTTGCACTAGCACTAACAGTATCAGGTGTTACGCCCTGTATACCTGCAGATTTAAATAACTGCGATAAATTATATTAGCGTCTGGTGCGTTTATGGCAATCAGACTACTGACTTTTGCTCGCATGCATTGCCGCGCTCATTCGTTGCCTTCAGGTTGTGGGACTTTCTTATCCCCGAGGACAAATCTATGGTAGAGGTGCAGAAAGAACGCCGAGAGACTATGATGAAAGCATCCGCCCAGGTATCGTATACAACGTGCGAGTCTTGTGTTCATTAGACTATTGTATTCCGCGTAGTATGTGTCTGGTTCTTGTTGTTGCTGTAGCGTTCCATGATGTAGTGCAGGGGCGTATATTGCGGTCTGGGGGTGATTGTGTGCCTTGTTATAGTCCTCGAATATCTGCTGTGTATACTTTTGTAAAGCACATCAGCGTGCAATCATGTGCGGGTCAAGTGACCTTTCTGCCATAGATGTTTTATCAGTTTTTTATAGATGAAGATGTCTACAGGAGTTGTGATAAGGGGTATGTGGCGGCGTGTGTTAAACAATCATCTACAATGATGTACTGATAAGTTGTATGTTATATGTACGTATGTGAGCTTATGATAGTCTATCATGTTGGGTGGTGTCCGGGTGGTGTACTTGTGCATCGTTCAGTGGGTCTCAAGCAGAGTGTGATATGCACTGGATGTGAGACATGCTAGTGTCAGCTAACGCCTTAAACGGGGAGAAAGGAGGCTGGCTGTGTGCGCTCAATGGAATACCTCCCCTAGTATAAAGATTCTTACATCCTCTCGTTTGGCTACATAATGCAAACTGTACTTTCATAGGCTCATATATGTACTTGCGAATTCGTATACACGCATAGACACATCTACAGCTTTTGTATCTGTTCGCACCCATTCATGATTCAATAACTGTCATCTCCCACAGATATTG
Organism: Sphaeroforma arctica JP610; assembly: GCF_001186125.1. Lineage (NCBI taxonomy): Eukaryota > Ichthyosporea > Ichthyophonida > Sphaeroforma > Sphaeroforma arctica. Next base: position 69,843 of record NW_014040378.1, on the reverse strand, counting down.
GTTATTGACCTGAGCAGAACTGGCGGAGATGAAGACTACAATATTGAAGTAGCGAAACGACAGGATTTGGATGACTATAAGCGTCAAACGAAACGGAAAGATATCATCTACTACCGCAACAACCAGAAACTAAACTTTATACACCATATGATAGTAGTCCAGGTAATGCGTCCCTACTTGTTGGCCCCAGCTCTTTATGTATATTTTCTGCACTGATGTGCACTTACATTGTAAGTGTATGAAGATATGTAACTATTATACGGCTATATGTGCATATACGTATCACGTGAGAACTATATACACACTTAAATCGCTCATATGAGTGCGTATCTTTTCGGTCGTATCGTAAAGAAAATTTAATACAAATACTTAAAATTATTGATTGTGTATATTGACCCACTTCATGAAACAGGACATGCGGTCATTCTCGCGATTGCTGACGCGTGTGCCTCTGGAGTTGTTGACTTCCTCGCCAGAAACTATCGATGCACTTTTGAAACTACTGCACGTCGCGATAGAGCCCATCTACAGACCACTGCAGCACTCCTGGATGCAAAAGGTGTGTGCCCCACGTACCATCCGTACATTCTGTCAAGTTAAGTTATTGTATTCGTATTCAAAGCATCAACCAGTTAGATTCGATTGTTGAAAGGCAAGATAGCATTCTCCTATAAAATAGATGGGTTTGCATTTCATATAGCAATAGACCATGTGGAGTGCCCATCAGGAGCTGCTTCTACCTGCCAATGTGTAATGTTAAACCAAGTCGTGAGGCGAAGCGGGGGCGCGTGCTTCCTGTACCCATAATGACTATATCTATACTTCAGTCTTTATCATATATTGAGTATACTGTGAGTGATCGAATCCATCCATACTCTGACAGTCTCCTCTGTAAACAGTTAAACCTCACCCACTCCCGCGACACAACTATTTCGTATCAGTCGATGAAGAACGCGCACGTGGCCGCACTATACAAAGGCGTCGTGCGATTGCAGAAAGAAGGAAAGGGTATTGCCGTGTGCAGGAAACTGACAGACCTGCTGGACCACGTGTACCCCATCCTCGCACGCATTGGCTGTCACGTGTACACAGATGTCCTGTTCATCACCAAACTAGCACGGCTAACCAAGAGGGTGTATGAGGTGTACGCCGATAGCGTGGACGAGAAGGCGAAACACGATGCGGAGTATGTAGCTCCCACGCAAGCGGAGAAGGACAGGTTGGAGGCACTCTGGACTGAGACCAGGAATATTCTTACGCGGGTAGGTGTACTCCTGCGTGTGCTTGTGTATTGTGGCCTCAAGTGAAGGTACATGCGCAAAGATATGCCATTATATATATATGCATGCATCGCTCTACCTACTAGTTTACATTTGCATATAGTTGTATTCGCACTTTTAATAATACTTATATTCATATTCTTATACTTTTTACTTGTACAGGATATATATATCTATATACATATATATATATATTTCTTTTTGTATTTATATTTATGTAGTGAACCTATGGTACACACTGTTTACTATGAAGGGAACTAAGCTAGTTGGTTAAGCCTCGCTAGAACCAATGTACAAAAGAGTGAACCCTTGGGTCAGCTTGGTGGTCTTAACCAGGAGTCTCAGACTTCTGGTTCGGAGTAACATGTGGGTCGGTGTCCTAAGCCCCTCGGTGATAGGACCGTCCACTGCCCTGACTATAGGACTGGCTGTCCTAGTTCTACTGTGACCGTCCGCTACTACATTAATAGTATATATATATATATACGTTTGCATATACGTAAGGTGTATCATGTATATGTACAAGATACTTGCACATTTGCAAATGTGTACATAAAATGATACAAACACGCGGGTAGATCAACATGTAAGCATAGTTGCAGACATACTCATCCTTCCTACACGTTGTGTTGCGGTGCCTGCTGTCCAGGTTGTACTATCGTCCATGTCGTTGAAACCCGGCAACCCTGGGCTCAACGAGGAAGTGTATGCCGTCGTCAGTAAACTGCCCTACGAAACACGCTACACAATATACGCGTCGTGGCTGGATATGTACACTGTCACTCCACTCTTGTTGCAACAAAAGAACTGGTGCATCTTCGAGGCACGCAGAGCGCTCAAAAGACTAACGAAGGAGAACCCCAATGAGACGGGCAGAGTGCTGTGTAAGATCGCGCACAGTAACCCGTTTACGGTGTTCCATGAGGTGATGGACAAAGTTTCGGTATGTATCGAGGTCACCATTATTATGTGTTTAATTCGTTTGCAGTTGCCATATCTACATATATATCTTTATATCTACATATCGATATATAAATTTATATAATGCATGTATATATATATCTGTGTATGAAGTACGATACTTGGATATATAATTTAAAATTCACAGAGTCTCTATACAGATACCACATATCCATCATTTTGGGGACGACACACAGCATTAACCTGTAGTGTACGATCACCCTATTTACTTCACAAAATGTCCTTGTTGTTCCCGTTTTTTTTTATTACCCATATTAACTTATCACAACTTCTCTTTTTGTGACATCACTTCCTGTCAGTCGTACACAAACTTCATTGAACCGCTGATTGAGGGGTTCAGCACACTCACAGACCTGGATAAGGACATCTTGACATTCTGTGTCATCGTCCACTTCCGCGATACGCGCAAGAAACGAATGGAGGTGTGTCTGAAGCGCATCCATGTTCGTGTTTCAATATAGTTGCGAGTGTGTGTGGTTGCGTATGCTTATCTGTCGTCACTATTGTGCAAGTACTAGGTGGTGCACGATCTTCCGATTGGCGGATGAAGCACTTTAGCCTACACAGGCGAGTTAGTTCCACTTTAGCCTACGTCAATTCGGGTGCCTTGAGTGCGTGAGATGGTTGTGAAGGTGTGCGAGTACGTGGTTTGGGCGGGTACTTCCGTGTGCTGTAGTTGACTGTCTCCTCTATCTCTCGCTCTCTGTAACTTTCTGTGACGGTGTCGTGACTACATCGCGTGCAATGCTTATGACAATTGTAAGTGAAGTGGTGTACGTACTTAGCTCTCGTCTTTTGATAAAATCGTCTTTTGATGAAATTTTAGATACGACTCCTACAATCAATTTGACATACTTTGGAGATCTCGTTTATGGCCTCGTTTCAACAGCATAGCCATGCGTGTTTAATTTACCCTTCGTACTTGATTCTGGTACGTTACGTTTATCGTTCGTGAATCCTCATCAGCTCCTCACTAGTACATCAGTGCATTGCAAAATTCATCCCACACACCAAAATTCATCCACATGACGTATGGATCGGCAGGTGATGATGCCTGCGCTCAAAGCCATCTCGACATTCTGTGGCATGCTCTACAACCGCATGTGGGCTACGGATTTCTCGTCCCTGCTATACTACGTGGCTGGGCAATTATCCAGGAATGACGTGCTCGATCTGGGCCTGCTGAAAGCCCTCACGGAACACATGGCGGGTGTGGAGAGCACTGACAACCTCAACGAGGAACAGATGGAATGCCAATGCGGCGGTCTACGTCTACGAATAGAGGGGGGCACGTGGATCAAGCAAGACTCGTCCCAGCTGCGCTTGGTAGGTAAACCGACGGTACGGCTGCTAGAGGAGCTGTCGCACACGGGGTTGGTGATGCCTCTGATTCTGCTGATTGAGGCCAGAAAACGCGATCTGCTGCAGCTCAAGGAACCTGCCGAGAAAAAACGGCGCATAAACGATGAGAAGAGTATGTCAAATTAGAAGAGTGGGCTAAATAGCGATAAGAGGGTTAATGAATTGAAGAGCAGGCTAAGTGATCGTGTGTGGGCTATGCGTTTTCTTCACCTATACATCCCTGTGCATCTACGCAGTACATGCGCTTTCTATCCGCGCACTTACAAATGCAGACTTCTTACTCCCCGCCATTTCGATTGCATGTGTTGTCTCTCATTGTACACAGCTGCGGCCGACCTGTACGACATCTGCCATGACTCACTGCTGCAACTGATTGAGCTGCTGCAGCGATACCTACCAGACACTGAATACGACGCCATCATCCCTTCCTTTGAAACACTGGCTGTTGAACACGGTCTGAGCATGGAGGTGGCCTTCCTGCTCCACCGTCCTAGGATTGCCCGTGAGGTGCGGTCCACGTGTTGTCGACTTATATACTTATGCATGCATACGTGTGTGAGAGAGTATGTGTGTTTGTGTGAATTGATATTAAGATATTGCATGAGCGCTGACACTAAGTTTGCGACTGCTGACTCTTCTATGTGCCCCTATAAATTGATTATATGTACGGCTATACCTCGCGAATTCCCAAATTGTATCGCCTTACCCTTTGTATTTCATTAGTACAAGAATCCAGTGCAGCAGTGTGTATTTAATTCATAGAAACTGGTCTTGAATACTAATCTTACTCCATCAATGTAAATTATTGGGTACACATTTGAAAGTATATCTCTATTGCGCTCGAGTGTCTCCTTCTCTATTCTCATATACTACGCATTCATCGGCAGATCGGCAAGCGTTTACTGATACTGGCCAACGGAGAGACAAATTCCACCAAACTGATGGTATTCAACGCCCAAGCCTTCGAGGAGGTACGTGTGCGTATACACCTACTGATTGTGTGGTAGTTCAGTCGTTTATATACACCTACTGATTGTGTGGTCGTTTAGTTGTGTATATAATACACCTACTGATTGTGTGGTAATTCAGTCGTTTATATACACCTACTGATTGTGTAGTAGTTCAGTCGTTTATATACACCGACTGATTGTGTTGTAGTTTAGTTGTGTATATAATACACCTGCTGATTGTGTGGTAGTTCAGTCGTTTATATACACCTACTGATTGTGTGGTAGTTCAGTCGTTAATATACACCTACTGATTGTGTGGTAGTTCAGTCGTTTATATACTCCTACTGATTGTGTGGTAGTTCAGTCGTTTATATACACCTACTGATTGTGTGGTAGTTCAGTCGTTTAATTACACCTAATGATTGTGTGGTAGTTCAGTCGTTTAGATACATCTACTGATTGTGTGGTAGTTCAGTCGTTTATATACACCTACTGATTGTGTGGTAGTTCAGTCGTTTAAATACACCTAATGATTGTGTAGTAGTTCAGTCGTTTAGATACATCTACTGATTGTGTGGTAGTTCAGTCGTTTATATACACCTACTGATTGTGTGGTAGTTCAGTCGTTTATATACACCGACTGATTGTTTGGTAGTTTAGTTGTGTATATAATACACCTGCTGATTGTGTGGTAGTTCAGTCGTTTATATACACCTACTGATTGTGTGGTAGTTCAGTCGTTTATATACACCTAATGATTGTGTGGTAGTTCAGTCGTTGCTGCGTATATGTTATGATTTGATATTCCGAGTACTCGCCAAAGAGCGTGCGGCGAATGAAATTCTTCACCGTGGAGCTTGTAGGCTAGATATTCAAATTTGTGTATTTCGAACGGGGTTGCTTGCGCGCATACTTGTCTATACACTGGGCCTGAAAGTGTAAGTGCACAATTATATGCAATTTATTTCGGACGAGAGTACATAAAAGATGTGAATTAATTATACAAATGGTAGGTATATACAACTCACTCCTCGACGAATATCACGTGTCCTCAGATTACTGAGCCATACGCAGCTCTGATTGAAAAGCAGTACCCCGATCAATGGGAACACATCACTCCGCGGCTGTACGTGTCGTTCTGGGCAATGAGTCAATATGATCTCAAGGTGCCTACAGCCGCCTATGAGAAGATCATCAAGAAGATGAAGGAATCACTCAGTGACCCCTTCTCAGATGAGATCAAGAAGGAGTACTCGCAGATGGCGAGGGTAAGTAGGAAGTATCATTACAAGGAGGGTTGGCGCTTGTATGTATCGGATTGCTTGTGTAAACATGTGTTAGAATGTTGCTGTTACACATATAGCCGTGAAATACCGAATATTTATATTTGTACTTATATTCATACAATTAGATAGGCGTGTGGAAATTACCAGCTTGTATGAGCTGATACTTTTTACATTCATGTATACTCATAATTCCAATGTCAGTACATCTGGATGTATGTTCGACAGTTTTGTAAAGGATAGGATAGGACGGGACACCTCCCCGGGTTCCGGGGAGGGACCCCCTTGTGGATTAGTAGACTTATAGTCTCTTGTACTTAGTTCGATACAGTTGTACATTTATCAATACAAATTTTCTGAATTCGAATTATTGTATGGTGCACAACCGTCAAACCAAATCTAGCGTGTCACATCCGTGTAAGTTTACTATTCACAATAGCATTATTACTTGAGCGAGTTTTGACCTTTCTTTGGCGGATCACTTAAAATATGATTTAGGATTCTATTTATTACTCATTCACCATTTCTACTTGTGCGATATGTACCAGAACAAAATCAAGAAGGTCAATAAACAACGATTGGATCTTCTGGAGAAGGAATTGAAAGAGCACCAAACCAACCAGAAACTTGTACTATATCGCTTGAGAAAGGTACTGCGTAAGAAGTGCACTGTGCAAGCACACGAGTGCTTCCAGAAGAATTCGTCATGTGACCCGTGTCTTATAAATACCTCCCTTACGGGTATATATAATATGTCGATATGTGTGATCGATTGTGTGCTTCCATTCTACCCTGATACACTACCACCACCACCACCAACCACTCAGGAGCTGCCCAAGTACTTCAAAGATGGCTGCGGACAGGCCGGTGTAGACGCTTACATTCAAATGTGCGTTAACCCACGCCAGCGCTTCGGTCCCATTGATGCGCTGTATTGTGCGGAATTCACGCGGTTGCTACATGCGCAGAGCGCGCCTAACTTCGCGACGCACGCGTATTTGAACCAGATTTTGGCTGATCCCAAAGGCACGATCAGCTCAAGCACACCGAATCAGGTAGGACTATCTCGATGTGGTATAAATATATCTATCAATTAGGAATTTCGAAATCAGATAGGAACATCTCAATCAGGTAGGAATATCCAAATCAGGTAGGCTACATTAGGTAGGATTATCTATCTGCTTGCTTGAGCTTGTTAAATCGATATTATATGGATCTGAATCTGTGCATTGTATTGTGCCTGTGCCCGTGACCGTGACATCCTTGTTTGTTTTGTTTTTTCTTTGTTGCAAGATATAGGTACAATCATGCTCAAATATTACTCTATATTCACGATACTTTCATTGTATCCTGTCCTTAAGTCGACTTTATCAGTAGTTTCCCTATGGTTTCTCGTCACTCAACCCTGCATTCCTTGCGTTATAGGCCCAGCGCTATAGTAGATTTCTCTGGCACACCTTGAAGTGGATGAACCACTGGACCAAGGATAAGGGTACTTTCCTGAAGGAGTGCAGCATGTCTCCTGGTTTTAAATCTGTACGTCTCAATTTCTGAGTACTCTTTTGGGCTCCTCAAGTCTTCGATTCCTAAAGATTTTCTTGGATTTTTCAGCGTCAGCTGTTTTTGGCGCTATATTTTATCAGTGCACAATGGTGTGATTTTGGCTCGGGGCTTTGATATATTAGTAGTATATCGTTGTTCTGAGTTGTGGCCTGCCATTTAGGTTTGTCGCCTCGACTAGAGACTGGGTTTGTAAACTTTATTGTACTTGAACTGGTAGGTCTAGGTACCTTATCCGGTAGTATCACAATAGTCTGTAAATCTACTGTGCTCATATTATTTTGCTTTTTCCTGAGGCGTGACAAATCTCGCAGCGTTATATCGGTCATAAATGACGATCAACATACCCAGGTGGTAAAGTGCACAGAAAACTAAGTAGACCACTCAGGTCTCTGGATATTAAGAAGACTGCAGAACTAGCTCTGTTCATGTATGCAAGATCTCATTGGCAGTTGTATACCTCTCATCTCATCTCAGTTGAAGTCGGAGGGCCGGGTGAGCTTCCTGGAGTTTCAGAACCAGATATATCGCTTACAATCTGAGGTGTTGGCAAACAGTTTCTACGATCTGATCAATTCACCGGACAGGATAGATAACCGAAATGCTCTACAAGTATTGCAAGTAAGTCGTTCCAAACATGTGCGGTATCAAGCGTACATTCATGCTGCCGAGTGCACAAGTATATCATGTGCCTCTGGACTGTGTGTGTTGCGCTGAATCACTACCGGATGGTTGCTTAAGATTCCTGGTGCCTTTTCATTTTTCTTATCCCAATTGTACTGGTGGGAGAGTGACAGATCATTGTCTAACCAGCAACTCTCATGTCTGCACACGCACAAAGGCACTTTGTCCACAAAAACTAGTCCCAGTATTCCCCGTGCTCGCTTCTGTGGGAAAGAAATTGAGCAAATTGGCTGGACAACACAAAGAAATTGACAGTCTCAGCGCTACCGTAACTGCTTATCAGGTTGGTATTTGTGATCGCATCAACGTGCACAATATACTTTGCAGTGTTTCACTGATCGTGGACTGTTAGGTATATACATGTACATGCATGTGTGTGCATTTTATAGATGCGAGTCCATAGTTCGGGCTCTATCGCAGAATACGGTATGTTGACTTTGATGCACATACATGCATGTAGTATTTCATTGGATGGTCACCAAGATGTTTTTGTCCCTTTCCATTCCTGTCAAGATCGCGATTGATCTCTATTTGTTTTGTGCGTGATTACTTTAGTAGTATGAAAAGCTTCTTTTTTTTTTGTGGTCATATCACCTCGGATCGCAATGGTAATACTACTGTTCTATTCTTTCATTTATACACGCGTCATGAATCATTCACTTTCTCATTCATTTACGAACCCATATATCTATCATCGAACCTTGTATAATTAGATTGCGTTCGTGTGTATAATTGATTTTCAATGTAATTATTCATCACCATTAATCGTATACTCCGAAATCTGATCTATATTACCTATCTTTTCGCTGTAATTTTCTCTTTTGGCTTAATTGGTTTTAACTACTTGATATTCTGCGCTGCACAGGGTTTAATTGAGTATCATGAAAGGCAGAAATTCTACATGACCCCAGAAGCTTTGGGCCAACCCGCCAAATCATCTACGTCTACTGATAGTTCTGTCAAAGCGCAGCAGAATACTTCGAAGACTGTCAAGGGGAAGTCCGCCAAAAGCACAACGCAGACAGACTCAAAGACGGGGGCAGTCACAGGCAGCGGGAGTGGGGTAGGCAAGCAACAGAGCAGTGCTGCGAAGCAAGAGGGAAGCACGCCCAAACAACAGGCGACTTCGACCAAAGTGCAAGACATTGATACCACAAGGCATATGGGTGAGAGTATGGCGAAGGGGCAGCAAGGAAGTACAGCGAAGACTACGGGAGGTGGTGCGAAACCAACCGGAACTGGGGGGAAAGCTAAGGCAAACACGGATATGCAGCCCACAATAAAAGTTCAGACACCTCAGCCTGAACCTCCCACCAGTCAGCAGAACTCCGGTCGACAAGCCCAGGACGAGCGCTCACCACGACAACACCAACACACTTCCAATGTATCTACTACGTACAGTGACGACAGAAAGAGCGGGCACAGAAGCCCCCTCCTCAGTGCAGGTGGCCACGACAGAGGGGCAAGTACCCATGAAAGAGTGTCTATCTCACACGAAAGGGGAGGCAGAGGCAGTGCTATGCGTGACCGTGACAGTGGAGGTAGGGGCGAGAAGAGAACGTATGATTCCATCAGTGGGTATGCTGACCATCCCAGCGGCTATTCTGACCTTAATACCAGTCGCGCTGGTTCCATGGGGCGTGGTCCCAGTGCGACTTATGATGGGGACGATGACCGGTACACAGAGCGCCGCGGAGACTCGAGGGCAAGGTCAAGGGGTCCTGATAGGAATGACCATCGCCTGGATGCGGTAGGTGGCGTTGTATGTTTGTTCGAAATTATCAGTTACTACAACTGGTTTGACCGAAAGTAGTAAGTCTCTCTTTGGGAGTATGTTTTGAGGTGTAAATTCCATCTTTTCTACCCAATGTGTTTCGCTCCGTATCTTTGTGTGCCCCCGACAAAACGATTGCTTTGTGTCGCAGTTTTATGACTATTAAGTTGAACATAACTTAATTCGTATCTGTATACTTCGACTGTTAAATACTTCAGAATGGCGGCGGCACACACAGTTACGACGACCGTGGTGATCGCAATCGCGGTAGCAGTCGGGGAAGGGATCGTGACAGATCCACTGACAGGAATAATAGCGCAGCCCCCACCAAGGAGCAACAACAGCAACATCACCATCAACAGCAGCGCATGAACAACAACCATAACAACAACACGCATGCGGGTATGGGCAGGGGGGATGGTAGTGACGGCGGCAGGAAGCGAGACGCGGACGCTATGGGACAGGGCTGGGATCGAAGCCCAAAGAGGAGCAGGCGCACACCAGATAACCTGTTGGACAATGACGGTCGACCCATGCGCGACAGAGGCGGTGGGGGTGGGGGAAATAGGAAAGACCGGTTAGATATGGACAGACATGATGGCCGACAAGGTGCGCCGGGCAGTGGCCATGGCAACACACGCATGGTAATGAACACCGGCAACGAAGGCGGGGCTGGGCGTGGGGGGTTTGGCAATGGTACTGGCGGCAAGCGTAAGGATAAGGATGGGCGGCAGGTAAGTGAATGCGTGTCTATCAAAGAATGGTTTGATGTCGTAGAACACGTCTTATCTGTAAATCATAATTGACACTGGACTATTCTACAAAAACATGAACTCGATATATCCATTCATAGATCTATGAATATGTGCTTGTGTTACAGATGAGTGTATATATATATGTGTGTGTGCGTATGTATGTATATATATGTGCGTGTGTGTGTGATATATATATATGTGTGTGTGTGTTTATATATATATAATTATATATGTGTGTGTGTGTGTGTATGTATCTATATGTACCTATATGTATGTATCTATATATATACATATATATATATATCTGTATATATACATATATATATGTATGTATCTATATATATATATATGTATGTGTGTGTGTATGTATATATATCCATGATATTCATATGTATATGTTTATCTATATATGTATATATATACATGTATGATACAATTATTTAATTAGTTGCATATGTTTATATATATGTGTGTTTGTGTCTGTGTCTGTGTGTGTTTATATGTACGTGCTTATGTATAGGTACGAAGATAGATACATAAACCTATACTCATATATGTACTTGTATATGTATGTATGTGTATGTATGTATATATATATCTGTGTGTGTGTATGTATGTATATGTAAATGTATATGTAAATGCATATGTATACATATTACATTCATACGTATTTGCACCTTCATATATTTTTTTAAACTTGGATGTGTTGATGTGTTTTTAAGTGTACGAGGGTACACCTGTAATACATCCAAATATATTTGTTCACATTCATATTCGTATGCATATACGTACACTTCTACACGATAGATCGTTTCTCACATCTCCTTTCGTGTTTTAGTTGTGCTACATTTTGCCAATACGTCAGAAATTTGTCACATTTGACCCAAACATCATGAGCGAATATTATGGATACTTGAGTAAGTGCTCGTTTGTGGCATTGGTCGCTTTTTCACCATATCCTGTTTCCAATACCTACATTGATCACAGAAAAAACGGAACAAATACAACGATTAAATTATCCCAGCAACTGAGCGAGTACCATAGACGTGGAAAAACTTCGCACTGTGATAACATCAGCGACTGCAAAATAAATAATGTGACTAAAGACTGGTCTGTTTCTTCCAATAACAATGCTACATAAATGTATGCATGTTGTTCGACTCTATGTTGTACTCCATATATCTAGTACAAATCTTGAGATAGAATTTCTAGTTTCAAGGTTTTTTGGTAGGGGCCACCTACTACCATTTTCATAGTGAAACCCCTCTAGTGTGGTGAATTTCCGCGGGAAATCAGTCTTTTTTGTTGCTTTTTATAGCAGTTTTTAACAGACAATTTATTTCTGTAAATCAAGTTTATACCGGATCCCAATTCATATGCGTGCATGGTACAACTTTTTTTCATAACGTCAACTCCTGCTTTTAGATACAATGTCGAGTGATTATCTGACCATGAGGTTTCCGTTTTATAAATCAGAAACCTGAAATATCTACATAAATCCACCGGCAGTTTTTGTGAAATGGCGACCAGAACATCTTCTGCCCTAGAGTAAGATCAATGCAACGTTCGTTATGCCTCTACTATCTCAAAAGGACTAATATTGCTTGCGTATGCCAGAAGCATATCAGTCTCATCATGGTGTATTGTGCAAGTTAAAATAATGTGCACATAGACAGAAATAGGTATATTTTTCATATGTATAGATATTATTTGTGATACATATTTCTCGATTATCATAAAACTTTACAATTTCTGTTTACAGGACAGAGTAAAATACGCGTGAAATGAGCTAATTGAAGTTGCCTGTCTACGTGAAGTCGTAAATAGCCGACAAATTTAATAACTTGTACTGCTAATTAAATAATTTCGAACCTCAGTATATGGTCAAATACAATACGAAATCCAGAAAAGTACTCTAAGTATACTACAGAACTTGCCTGAATCAACAAAATGCCGAAGCTATTACTAGTTCACCAATGACAGCCTAGTACAAGTGAGTAAAGCATACGAAGCTTTATATTGCCGAATAAAAAAACATAATTATTCCAATAGGAAAGGGATTCCCCCGTCATTTACTAATCAGAACAGAAGTAAGCATGTCACTATAGCTCAAATGCCTTGAGTAGACAGAACAATAAAGCATTGTTTAAAAGCTCTTACAATTGACAGTCTAACAGACCTCTTCACCCAACAAGCTTCGTATACGGAAATCAGACTGGCAACTAGCGCGACTCGGGTCCCATAACCTAAACATGCGAAAGTGCGGTGCAGGTACAGCGTCTCTCAACTCTTTTTATTTTAAAGGACAAAATATCCAGAAAGTGGTTCAGTATATACAAAATACACTTTTAGGTTGATCCGAAATACATATTCCATTCATGAGATCCTTATATTTCAATACTTAACCCCTTCTATAGCGTCAGTACGCACCCAAATGAACCATTAGTAGTTAATCAATATGTATAGCTGTCATCTTATGCAACCAATATGATGGAATCGTATATCGCGATGCTTCGGTTTATAAGTAGATCAGTCGCACCGAAAATATATACGGACGATAAGTACCATATCAATTATGCTGATTTCGCTATTAGATCCGTGGTCTAGCCGTATGCAGTGTGCCTCCCGATGTATTTGTATCTTTAGATTAATCTTGAGGGTGATATAAAAAATAAACCGATGAATAATATATCTTGCTTTTGAAAAGCACATCTGTAGCATCTGGTTGTTACGTTGGATAGACCCACCTATAGAACACTCATGTGTCTGGACGTCACTTAAACGTCAGCTAGACTGTTAAGTGTGCGTCCGCAAATAGTGATCTTCTACTTTCCGAAGGTCTTGTTTTGAGACTTGGAAGAAGGCCTTAGCCGCCGTTCTGTTTACATGTCTGATTGGAAGCGTGTCATGAGCTTCTCCAGTCGCACTTCTCCAGTTTGGCTGACATTGATAACTATTGTTTTGTACTGACAAGCTAGTGATTCTTGAATACGATAAATTAATATATTGATATTTGTACCTGTATGTATTTATTTCTTGAGAAATATCTTCTTTTTTTTCTTCGTTATATTGATTTGAATATCAATATATGTTTATTGGAGATATGCATGCATGCATACTTCGTTTACACAACCGAAGTAGCTGGCGACAACACGTAAGCTGAATCAAATCGAACTGGTGGTACAGGGGGTCAGTGACGCAGAGGAGAGCGTAGAACTGTTTAAGTCACACTAGTAATATGTTTTGTTATGGTGGTGTGCAATCTACTCGTGTAGAATCACCTCAACATGCCATATGGTGTAGTGGTCAAGTATGCACAAACTACAGAAGAAAAACGACAGAACGAAGGTGAACGCATATCTAAGCAGAACCACTAACATCATGTCAGTGTCCGAGGACTTCGCATGAACATTAAATAGCATGCTAAACAATGTATGAGTATCCTACTAAGACTAATCTACACCAAGCGCTACCACCATCCCTCGGGATTGCCTGTTGGACAATGGATGATCCCGCTTCGCGGGGTCCTGTACATCCCCTCTGGGGAGTGTTCCTTCTGGTTAATTCTCTCTGGTAATAGGATCGGTACGGTAGATAACTCGATAAACTTCCCACCTGATTGGTATGATCGCAAGATTAGAAGTGGCACGGCCAACTGTCTTGTGTTTGCCTGATATAATAAATTGTATTTCCTCTATTGCATTATAAGTATGATTAAGAGTGCCCACAGGTATATTCTCTCTCCCAATTTTTATTTAACTTGAGATTTTTTATAGATTTACGGTCTACTTGTGTTCTCGAACCAATTTTATCTATTTCCGACTGTAGCCTGGGCAATGCGGTCGCTACCGTGCTAATCGTGCCCGGTGACCGCCCAAGCGTCAAATTTCAACATTCTTGCCGCCATGACGGGCTGTATTATGATAACTGTTGAGGGTTTTCACGAGACACGCGTGTTTCGTGGCCATGTGCTCCCTCAGCATATATCAGCTCTTTTAGACATTGGGGTATCGGTACCCCATTGGAAAACCCATTTGCCACACTCAATATTGGTTGCCTAATCGAGTCGTCGGAATCCTTCTTTCCCATATCTTCATAACATTTCATACATACATCTATGACTAGCTATTATTCTATTTACACTCTCGTTAGTTAGTAAGGAGTAGAGTATGTATATGTATATCCATTTTTGTATCTAGAGCTATAATATTTTATAAGAGTATAGAATCTAGAATATAGACATCTATCACCCTTCTATCCTCCTGCTCAAAATACACTAGATGGATATACCTCCTACTGATCTACCTTTTTATAAGCTATACATTATCTTACCCCCTCTAGACCTTACTCCTACTCTCCTGTCTAGCTGGTAACTGACTACCATCTGATGTGATTTAAGATACTGCCTTCCCTGGGTGATAGACTACGATCCCATCTCACCTTAGACGGATGTCTATCTATCTATTTAGCCTAGACCTGGTATACTTCGGCACCTCAGGGTTAACCCCAGAAATGTGCGGTCTCTTGGAGTGCTCCTACCATCCCTTCGGATGCATCTGTTCTACTATACCAATTTATATCCGACAGCACTTTTACCCACATACTCTTACCTTCTTCCCATATATATAACTCATAAATTATGGTCCTTTAGAATTGCGCTTGCGGAGTTTACACTCGGAGTATCCTGCGGGAAAATTAGTTGTCTGCTGTTATATATACAAGCAGGCATGTGGATTCCTCGGCTGCTTGGCCACCATTTAAGAATCAACAATGAGTAAATCACGAAATAAAAAGACCACCAGATAAGTAGACCAATAAATCAGTAAATTGAACTTTAAAATGAATAAGTCAATCAGAAAATTATCAAATTATGAACAAATACAATAATAAATTGGCGGAGTTATCAAACCGACAACCCAAAAGACGAAATCAGATTATGATTATCAGGTGGAATATATTATATCGACCTGGAAGTAGAGGTATCGTAGAGATATCTGTTAACGAGAGAATCGAAGATGCAGAAGAGTCATGAGACCCTCCACCATGGTAGTATATTTATATATATTACAGATAGTTTGATGAGAGCTCCTCCCAGTCCCCAAATAAAGTACCAGCCTTACTTGAGGTGCTCCAGGTGAAAGATAGACAGGGTATTTATATGAAACAAGTTTACATTATATCTGGAGATACAGGTAGGCCATATTTACTTGGTGCTTTGCGTGTTGATCTTAGTATTCATTCTACTAAAAGATTCTGCTTATCACGCAAACAAAAACCTACAAAGATATGTATATTGAACTGCTTTACTCACGTTCCGATATTTCTTTACTCAACTACAAAATCAAATGCCTAATCAAAAGCACAACGAACAGTTTGACTTTCTATACTAGCTACTTCAATAGGCCGTACCTTATAGCCCTGAAATATTTGTTATTTTCAGTATTTTGCAAATAGTCTTTCATTTTTATCATACTGGTTAGTGTTGGAGCAATTGACATTGATTGCAATAACAGATGCAGGCTGCAAAGCAAACCAAATAGTTCAAGAATATGAATGAGTTGACTGTCAAACATTGAATAGGAGCTGCACGTTTACAAAGACAAAATCAGAATGTCTGTATTTTTATAGATTGTTGATGTTGCACCACATTACATGCAATTATACCCATATACTTGTTCATTTCAATTCTTTACAGAAACCAATCACCGCACAGACAACGCCAACAAATTAACTTTCGCATTTCAAACACATTCAAGTTGGTGCAAGGATACTTTGTAGGTGGGTTCGGTAATGTCTTCAACAGTGGTGCTTTCGATAGTCTCCAAGTAAGACATCGCATGGAATACATAACCAGTCGGTTTGTTAATGATGCCATCTTCTATATCAACGTATTGAATAAGCTGCTTGGGAAAGTCTGGACTGGAAGTAAGCTCTATCAGCGATTCACTTGCGTAGGTGAACGTATGTCCATCTTCAGTAGAGCCCATTCCAGACTTTTCCTTTGGTTGTCCGCCTAGAAGACACTTGATGTAGCCTCTGTGTTATGCGCAAAGCTGATACATAATAAAGATATATTTGTCCATCTATAATAGTACAAATGGAAATACTCTAAATGTACATGGCCTACATGGGAAAGTCACTAAATGTACATACAGATTTACTGGTACGTTTTCTAATTGCCCAATTAAAATAGCAAAATGTGATTTTCCTTTCTCAAACTTCTCAACCAAAAAATAAAAAAAGTACATTCAGAGACTTTTTTATGTACATTTAGAGACTTTCCAGTGCTGTAATTTTTTTTTATTACGCAAAAAAAATTTAAAAGATTCTAGATTCACCAGGTTCAAAATGCCGGCGAGTGTGCCAACTGACACCCGACTCACACATCTGCAAAATCTTGTATGGATGTATATAACAAAAATAAAAACACATGCTATGTATGTAAAAAGTCCAAGAAATGCACACAGCTTCAGCACGTTAATATCATGTTCTGTGCTTTATCTAACGATACTCTTAACTTTATTTGCTACAGGGATGAGACACACGATCTGAGAACAATGCCTGTCGAATTTAGTGAGAGCACAACGACAGCAAATTGTATCATATCGAAGTGTGGATTAAACATGTGGATATGAAGGTAAGTGTTTGTGTGTGTGTGTGTGTGTGTGTGCGTTTGTGCAATAGCATGTTAAACTATATTCGTAAATATAATAAAGTAATGTACAAATAGTTACGAGCGTCCATCGGTTTTGTAACTGAGAATCGGTGTACGTAACACCAACGTCATCATCAGCTTCAACACAACTGTTTCAGTATTTTTTCCAACGAAAGTCCACCCACTCTTTTGGAGGTTTTTACATTTACCATCAGATCCGATGGGTACCCCTTGTCCATTCTTTATACACTGAAGGTATGACTCGATGATGAATAAATCACGTTGTCCTCCATTGTATTCCCAGTCTGCACGGGGCTTTCTGACATCAACGTCCCTCACAACGGGCTTCTTGTTTTTAAGGCAATATAAGGCTTCTTGTCCTTTGGGACAGTAGAAGGCTTCTGCAGCTCTATCGATGTAGGTAGCCTCGATAGTATTTGATCATTCGGGCTTGGTAACGCAATAGGAGGTGATTTGACAATTGATCCGTCTTCCTCACCCACTTCCGACCCATAGAGTTCGTGTTCCTCTGCATCGTCATCTTGAGACTTGGCACTATTACACTCCCTTTCATAACTTGCTAGAAAGTCCATAGCACTGTTGCTAGATCAATACTCAGTAGGTAATACATGCAATGTGCTAGATGCTGTTGCTGCTTTCAAATGCTGTGGGTAAATAGATTGCTGATGGTCAATTATATAGTTGCCATTGGGGTGTGGTGGGACTGATGGCACAGTCGTGTTCAATGTCGAGAATGGGTGCGAGTTACTCATGGCTGGCGTAGAAAGAACTAGAACACCAGTATAAAATACAATATATATAGTATACACACTTTTGTTTACATACACAATAATGTGACAACAACCGTCTTTACTTTGTATTTTGTTTGGGCGGTGTCAACGATCTCCATTTCTGGGTTTGGCGGTTTCGTGTTCTGAAAAAGAGCATTTTTGTTGCCGTAATAAAACCGTATTGTGGGCCGTTTCAAATAATGACCATTAATTTGGGCATACAAGGAACTCAAAATTTTCAGATGGCACTACCCATGCCTGGGAAATTATATTCGAACTGGGAAAATAGAAATCAGGGCAATAATGCTCATATTGAGTTGCACAACAGGGCCTAAATACATCACTGAACGGCAGACACAGCGTAAACTTGTTGATTTCTCTCCAAATGTGTCTTTTCCCACCGTATCTCACGACAGGCAACTCTCGACGCTCGCTCAACACCACTCAGATAGGGAAGCTAGTGCCCATCTGGACGACCCACGCCACGATTTCGGCTATGAGCCTAATCTGGCAGCTTTTGCTGCCCGGATCCTACAAACTACACACCACAAACCGACAACTCAGATGTCGGCATCGACCTTTCCGACGAATCCAGTACCACTATCTAACCTTCTGTACGCACTATACAAGCCACAATTACCACAGAATGCACCTTGATCGAAGCTAGCGTTGCCATTGGTCATGCCTTCCCTAAAAGTATCAAACAGGCGGTACTCCCGGATGAATTTCATGGCTGTGGTCACACAAGTCCGTACTGGCACAAAATTTATACACTATAAGTACGTTTTGACTCGGAAGCATCATGGAAAGGCTGTCCCGACCCTTTTGAAGGATAGGATGGTCGCGAATGGCGACCAACAGGTGGAAGGTGATATTTTATGATACTTGCTCCAAAGCCGCCACTTCGACTACACAACGGGCTTTTCTAGCACAGACTGCCTTTTGTGATCTGGACGTCTTCCAGTATGACGTCGATACTGCATAGCTAAGTTCCTACCTCGATACCCCGGTTTACATGTATCCGCCTAATGGCGCGGTCGGACGGTAATTTTATTCCCCTAACACTATCCACCAGCTCAACCGCGGTCTTTACAGATTGAAACAATCCTTATGGAACATCGAGATAGCAAAATAATCGAAGACCACTTGATTTCATTCTAACGATGCTGTTGAATGCATCTGGTTCCATCCTGTCCACTTCGTCATTACCGTAATCTATGTCGACGAGGTTGTTCCAGCTATCCCGCCATGCCTCTGGCAAAGAAGTATGGCTCGTTTTTAATTTATTGCGCTACCATTCTATGAAAAACCTTGGACCGGTGCGCCACCTCGTTGGACTACGAATTCACCAACATCTTGATCGCATTGTGATTGATCAACAAGCTCTCATGTTAAATATATGCTCATCTCCTTACAACTCACCGATGCTGTTCCAACGAATACACCTGGCACAACTCAACACTCGCAGACTCAACCAACGCACCTTATACGGGGCGCGACTTGAGCAAATTACTAAGTGTACTCGGATTCGCCGCTAACCGTATCAGGATCGACATTACCGCCACTGCTAATCAACTTGCTGCCTTTGAATCTAGCCCTACCATCGACCACGTAATTGCTCTCATTTTAATACATACACGTTACCAAGGACCTTAAAGATAAATTACCGTCGCAAAGCACCTGGCGAAAAACTTGACTTCGCTATTGAAGCCTCCACCGACTCTGATTGGGCACGTGACCACTCTAATCGCAGATCACAAGACTAGTTCTGTTATTTGTTCAACAATGCACCCATATACTGGAAAAGCGCCAAATAGACAACAGTCGCTGTCGGTTCTACAGAGGCGGAATACGTGGCTGCCTCTGAGACCGTTCGCCACATTGCTTGGGTCAGAAACATACTTCATGCCATTGGCTACGCACTACATTTACCAATACATTTACACTGTGACAATCAGAGTGCCATCAAGGTCGCTCATAGCACTGGAACTCCTAAGGATTGAAATATATAGACATACGAACACAATACATACCTGGTTGTGTGCGCAAGGCTCAAATTAACATATTCTACATCACTGCCAACGATAATTTGGCAGACTTGCTTACCAAAAACCTGCCAACGAACACTTATGTTTACGATTCAGGGAGGGGTTTGGGCTCTACCCAGGATTGAGAATCCTAAATATGGATAAACAAATTGTTAAAAATCACATTTTGAAGTATTGGACTCAGACTTAGTTCGTTGAGAAATTGATGTTCTATGTGCGTTTTCGTATGTCGTGTTTACGAACAGGTTGTGCGTGCCGATTGCGTTTAACCGATTGAATGTATGATCATGAATGTATGATTATGTGACATGTGAATATGCCACCTTGGTCGTTTTGTTTGAGTGATTATTGTTGAGTTATTGAACTTGGAAAATTAAGTATGATTGTAAATATTGTGTTTGTGTTTTCAGAGATGGAATCTAAAAATAGGTCACGCGCATCCGTTGGAATCTCTTTGACAGAAGAATCATTCGAGCTGAGAGGGCCGTCCAATTTTGACGAGAAATAGTATAAATATAGAGTAAAAATGAAAATAAAGATCAATTTCACAAGAGTTCAAAAATTCACACTAATTTTATAAATCGCCACAGGACACGTGTGAGTATGATGGGCCGACTATGGCCACCAGTAAGTATAGTATAGCCAAGTGAGTTTGCCCACTGCCGTAGAGGTCGAGGTCGTTTTCCGAATGATGTATGGTTGATTGTTGAAGATGTCCGAGTGTAGATATTGATTGGCTTCTGGGGATGTATAAAATTCAGTCATGTTAAGTTCAAATCCAAAATCCTGAGTGATGCCAGAAGGTGGTGTGGGCGATAGCAACAGAGGTATAGGGGATGGCGCTGATGTAGCAGGATCGGTTGGAGGTGAGATAAAAGAAGGTGGAGGTGGGTTAGAAGAAGGTGAAGATGGGTTAGAAGAGGGTGGTTGACGTGAAGGGATCGCTACGGGAAGAAGGATATGCTCTGGCAGTGGTGGGATTAGTTCAGAGTTCATGGTTGGAGTGGGGGCCGGAGAGATTGGCTGTGATATCATAATTGGAGTGGGGGCCGGATGTACAATAACAATGGGAAGAGGTGGTAGGGGCCGGGGGATGTGGTGGATGGTTGTATTTTGTTGCCACAGGAGGTGATGGGAGGTCCATGTGGAGGATCAAGTGGGATCTCAATGGCCATATGGTGCGAGGCAGTGGCGCAGTCTATTTGAATAATTCAAGTAGATAGGTGGGCACAATGGGTGGCATGTTTGTCATTGGATGTCGACTGAGGGCCTTCGGCAGTAAAGTAATTAATGCACGTCGCGGCTATATAGTGCTGAGTAGCAAAGCTTTGTATTTAAATACGTATTCAATACCGTTAAGGGTGTAGACAAGTAGATTTCAAAACCACACAGGTGAATGTGTGTGTGTTTGGAGTGTGGGCCAGAAGATAATGAATATATCTTGGCCAGAAGATATATATATCTTGGCCAGAAGATATATATATCTTATAGGAAACAGTACATTCGAGATGCATATATGATGGCTATCTCGCTATCTCCTGCATTCTATGCTGAATATGGAGGGGGAAGAAAAGACGGGAGTTCTTGGAGAGTGCTTGGTTTGGCCACATGCCTGTTTTGAGGAGTTGGCAACGAACCATGTTGTTAAACGTCTCGTGCTGGCGCTCAATAGTAGGGTTCATTTGGGGTGTGTGAGGGGACATCGAATTCGATGCTGAGGGAGGGACATGAGTGAACCCTTGTTACCTCGGACGATTGTGCTCTTGATAACTGAGTCCCGGTCAGAAGTTTGTGTATGCGGTTTGCGATGTTTTGATATATGGGTAAGGAATTCTCATATTTGTTGCTTAATGGACACCTTTTTCTGGTGGTTCTTGTGAATGCCGAAGGTTGACCCCTTATCGACCTTGTTGAGTGCGTATTTGTTGTTGTCTCGGTCTGAACGTACCGGGGCCTGTAGATCAACACAATATTTCTCACCAGAGAGTGAATTGTGTCGGTAGATGTGTGGGATACGCCAGTTTTGCCTCCATACAGACCAGGCAGTGTTTTTCAATATCGGGGTTGGCTCGGGCATGAATGATGTGGCCACTAAGGCGGGGGAGTGCTGGACGGCGGTGTGGAGGGCTCCAACAAGCGCTACAGTAGTGTAGATCCCTGGATATAATTTACAGATTCGCATGAAACGTGCAAGTCGTTAGAAGTGGCAGAGACTGGGCATGGAAAATTGAGATTACTAGTACATTTACTACTCACGACTGCTAGTTGGTGCTGTTGATTGCCATTTGTATATGTCAGTAGTGTTGTTTGACAATCGCGAGCAGTGTACTGTTTGTCGTCGTCGCACTTCCACATGTTATAGTTCATCGGCCTGAATGATGGTGATGTGTGGACCAGTGCACATGACATTGAAATGTGGGTTGATTGTTGGTTGTTGGTGCTGTGAACATGGTATTGACAAACTTAATTAGAGCGTCGAATTTAGCATCGATAATTGTAGTCGGAGGTAGAGAGATCATGTTAACTCTAGGAGGACGAATGTTATTTATTGTTTCCCGTAATTCAACTTAATTGTCATACGTCTTGAATGGAGATTGCGCGGTGTGTAGTGCCGTAGAAGGTAAACATGTTGTTGGTGGCTGAAGGGTCGATGATTTAAAGGGCGGTAATCGGTGAGTAGATCTCGGGCGCTATAGGTAGAGAAGGCGGCGGTCCGTGGGGCAATCAGCGGATAGACGACTCTTGTGAGTATATATAGTGAGTAGCATATTTTAATCTGTAGGAAAGAGCTGCGTCCTGGATTATATCGCCCATAACCTATTAATTATTTATATAATGGATGGAATGTTTATACTATACTACACTTGCGTAAAAACTTGGGTTAAATTGAGAGTGGAATTATTTACACATGGGAATATTGGTTCAGCAGCTGGGTCCCGAGAAAAAACATGGTTGGGTTGCTTAATTTTGTCTCACGAACTTTATTTTTATGTTTAGGACTTGTTTAAGCGTGTAGCTTATAGTACTTTTTAAGTGAGTATGTAGATATTTGATTAGTACTATGCATATTGTGCAGAATGAACACATATATCATATATTAGAACTATGCATATTGTGCAGAATGAACTCATATGTCATATAGCGTAACGCATATGTTGAGAAACCTAATGTAAGCCGAGATATTGAGAATGTAAACACTTATTTGTTACTGGGCTTATTCCTCCGCAGGGGTTATACGTGTCACGGGACGCATATGTGAAATTTGAAACTTATGAATTTATGAATTACATACTGGGGAGTGGGGTAAAAACTATGAAATTGTAATTTGGCGATTTGAACCAATAAGAAATGAGCATGGTCGTAGCAAATGGAATTAGACTTTAAAAGATTTTGAGTGACCAAAATTATTGTAGCAAACGGAAAGAAATTGGTGTAAATACCAAATGGATTAGCAAATATAACTGACTATCTTTTTATATACTTCCGCAGGGCTGCTTTAAAACACGCCCGCTCCAGCACAAACAAAACAATCAAATCGCTAACTCGGCAGACCCCGCAACTCGCACTCGAGGAAGACCCCCGCCTGACGACATAATCATACGCATCAACACGACGCCACCACCATTACCCGGAACCACGAACACTAACAGCAAGTAAAGGTGGAACTATCGAACTGTTATATAGGATATGCGCAGCAATCCACATCAACCCATATATAAATCCATCAAAAGGCTCTCCGTGGCAATGATGCTGATCTGTGGCCCGAAGTGTACGAGGCTAATAGAACCCGCCATGGTAAATACACGCACACCAAGTAGCCAGTGCACGGATTTCCTAAATCTTTGCAACTAAACTCGTTCTGGAGTAGTGTTTTGAAGTGTTGGACATCGCTTTCCTGTCTACCGCATACAATAATGTCATCAATGTATATTAAAACAACACAGGGGACCAAGGTACTTTGTTTGAACCCATGCCGAGAAGCTTGTATTTGATTAAGGCATGCCAAAGCCGTCCGGACTGTTTTAAGCCATAGTGGCTTTTCTTCAAGGCCAATATTGATTCATCTGGGAGGCCAACGACGCTAGAACCTTTCGGTGGAGGCATATAACCGGGCTCGTCGAGGTCAACATACAGGTAAACAGTATCAACGTCCATCTGTTCAACATGCCACTCTTGTGCGGCAGACACTACTAATACAGTCCGGAGTGCTTCGTGGGAATATGTAGGGGCAAACGTTCCATCGCAGTTAATGCCCTGGGTTTGGATTATGTGTCTATAAAGGAACGTCAGTACATTCTGAATTATGAGTCTATGCTATAAAAGAATGTCAGTACATTCTGAATCATGTGTCTATAAAAGGATGTCTTTACATTCTGAATTATGTGTCTATAAAAGTGTGTCTATAAAAGGATGTCAGTAAGTTCAGGATTATGTGCCTATAGAAGGACGTCAGTACATTCTGAATTATGTGTCTGTAAAAGGATGTCAGTACATTCTGAATTTTGTGTCTATGAAAGGATGTCAGTACATTCTGAACTATGTGTCTATAAAGGATGTCAGTATATTCTGAATTATGTGTATAAAGGGAAGTCAGTACTTTCTTAATGACATGTAGAGATGCTAATTTCTTTTCGGGCGCAGTGTTCCTACTCTTGCATCTGCTTTTTGCGCTAATTGTATTCACTCCGAATTTGCGAGTCGATTTTGGATGCGGTGCATACTTGGCAGAGTAACTAGTTACATACACATACTTTGCAAGGTACGTAGTTGCCTACACTTGCTTCGTATGGCAAGTAGCGATACGAACGTGCACAAACCAACGGTGGCCTGTTGCGAGGTCGTCTTGCTACTCTGTCGGCATATATTCACACAGCTTTTACGTAACATCTATAGCATAGCTACTATATTCAATAGTGCGGCAGACGATTCCAAATGTTCTGAAGGAGATCATAAACTAATCACTTGATGGTCAGCGATTGTGACAGAGAATGTCATCGGTAAGCGTGGTCATATCGGTGGCAGTAAAGCCAGAATTTTCAATGTCGGTTGACCAGTGTACATGACTGGTAGCCGGACAAGTGGGATTGTTGATACAGTTGAGCTGATCGGCGATGGCAGCATTATGTTCATTCATTTGTCGGGCACGCGTACGAGTCATATACGCATCTTATATGGTAAGTCAGGTTTATTTAGGATGCCAGTGTTGAAACGGGGTTGCAAGATTAACCCACGAAGCTTTCGTGACGTTGGATGGTGTCTTACATAGTATTAGTCAGTGTAGTTGGTGAGCAAACAGGACCTGATCGGGTATGTGGCGCGTCGGCGTTGGGTGGGTGCTGGTTAGTGACAATGGGGCAGTCCTCCCTTGAAGCACTAGAGTTTATAGTATGATCAGATATATTGTGCGATAACTCCCTTGAATCCAGTGCTGAATACGTGTTTGCAGGACGGAGAGCTGAGCCGGGGGAAGGACAAGTGCCAGATGCCGGCGGAAGCTCCTCTGGAGTGACGTTTCGACTGATATCGTTAGGAACAGGGGAGTGGAAGGTAGGGGTGAGTCGTTGGAAGGTAAGATTGTGTGGCAGTGAGTGCCAGTGTTAGTTCCCGTATAGTTGGTATGTCGTGCCGCAGTGTGGTGAAGCGAGGGAGGGGTGCAGTCATAACCTTAGTCCAAGTAGCAAAGACACGTTCGTTGAACTTGATATCTTTACAATGACATATGTGGCCTGTGCTTAAAATTCTACATTCATAATAATATTTAGAGTCGATGTCGTGCCCCAGGGTTTTAGGGTTTAGGGTTTAGGGTTGGCTTGGGCCACATCTCGGCAGGCTGACCGGAATGGTCAAGAAAGCCACGCATGAAGTCCGCGATAATACCATTCATACGCTCCACTAATCCATGAGGTGCTGGTGAGTCAGTAGATGTGTAAAGGACTTTGACGTGTTCAACGGTATTGATGGCTTTAAATTCGTGAAAAACGAATTCCCCACCGTAATCGCACTTTAACTCCTCAAGTTTTGCAAGTTTATCTTTTCCTAGCCAAGTGTAAAACAGGTCAAGAGTATGAGCAGCCTCGTCCTTGGACTGTAGTGGATAAGAGAAGATCATGGTACTGTTGGTGTCAACGTATTTGATGATAGAAGTGCAGCCGGTTGCTGAGGGTGTCAGGCCTGTTTCTTGGACAACGTAAATACAATACCCGGCGGCGAGCGAGTCGCAAGATCTTTGAGCTTGTTCGAAATGGGCCGACGACGCATCTTGCAGGATACACAGGCAGTGTGAGGAAGTACATCTTCCTGGGCTGTGAGCAGATTAGCTGTCAGAGGTATGGCGTGTTTGGCGTTGCCTAAACGGGCAACACAAATGTATCTCCACTTTGGTGAGCCAACCACTTCAGAGCCGTTGCGAAGAAATGTAGTGGAAGTCGTGCGGACAACCTCCACATGTGAATGCAACTGTTTGAGTGTTTGTTGTGGGGAGCCAGAGGGAAGACGACAGCATTTTCCGTGTCCAGTTTGTTGAGCGTGCCAGACCAGTGCTTGTTCAATGGTATGTTAGTGTGGAGATTGACTTGCTTCTGATTCCAGGACTGGGTATAAGCATCATGAAGTGGTTCACCCGGTTCCAAACTGCAATAGATAGCTAACTTGTGCATTGTTTGTACAGGCAAATAAATCGATATTTACGATCCCGAAAGGCTCAACGACGTGTTTCTGGAAGAGTTCAAGATTTAACTTTCAATTGTCTATGTTTTCGCTCTTAGCGACATAAACATCAATTTTTTGCGAAAGGGTTGGCCGCGTTTTGCGTGGATAAGTGTGACCGAGAACGTTGTGCCAATCCGTGAGGGTGCGAGTGGGACAGGTGACTATTTTGTATTGACCGCTCACGTCTGGTATAGTATGTGTCGGGAATATTGGAATCCTTGGGAATATGCTGGTTAAGTTCTGTAGGACGATAGATGTCCGGAGAAGCATTCGTCTCAGTGTCCTTGGTAATATTCGTATTTGGATCGTAGTGGGTGCTGATATAGCAGCGATGAACCCCGTGGTTTTACTTGGACATGCAAGCTGTGTTGTTGTGACCTCCTCTGTCTCATTGGGAGCAAGAAAGTGTAGAACGATCAATAGGGCATTTATTTATTACCTTTATGATCGGCTGAACCAACGACGGCAGATTGAATCCGGAGAAGCATTCGTCTCAGTGTCCTTGGTAATATTCGTATTTGGATCGTAGTGGGTGCTGATATAGCAGCGATGAACCCCGTGGTTTTACTTGGACATGCAAGCTGTGTTGTTGTGACCTCCTCTGTCTCATTGGGAGCAAGAAAGTGTAGAACGATCAATAGGGCGTTTATTTATTACCTTTATGATCGGCTGAACCACAACGACGGCAGATTGAATCGATTTCTAAAACCTTAAAACCCTAAAATCGGTAAATCAGGACACCCGAAAATGCTGTGTTCGGATTTGCCACAGAGAGGACAATTAGGGCGGTCGCGGCGTTTGATTGGAAGTATTCTGTTGACCATGGCTGCATCTTTGTTGACGAATGCGTGTTACTGCAATCAGTAGGGGGTTTTATGGCAATAAGACCGAAGACTGGTGGCAAAGAATCAAGTTGGTTGTCACCGGTAAATCTGAGCACCTTTTTATAGACTTCGTCGATCATGAGGGCATCCAGATCATGATCAAATATGTCTGCACGAAGTAATTTGTCCCTTTTGGTGCGAAAGTGTACTTCTTTGACAGGAAAACACAACAGGAAGTTCGGCAAGAAGGGTCAGGAAGGTATACTGTGTTGACAAGGGTCAACGTCAATGATTCTGAGAGTGACGACTATATTATTGAAGATGATACAGGCGCCAGTGATGACAACATGGATATTGTTTCAGCGTCAGAGACAGACACGGATAGTGATGACGCAGGTCCTGCGGATGGTGCTGTCGGCGATCATGCTAATATGGACGAATCAGAAACATCATCGGATGAGGGTGATGTATCGGGACCAGGTGAACACCCTGGCTATGCTCGCCCAGTCAATCACTAGAAACGTGATTTGGCTGATAAACAGACCCCTACGAGAGGTGGTTGGCTATTGAAAACCCGTGTAGATCGCACACGCGACCGAGAAAATGATATGATGTCTCCAAGGATCAGTTCTAAGGCTCGTACGGATCTAGACTCAGCGAGAAAACGTGAACGTCAATCAAGTGGCACTCTACATTGTCAACCCTCCAGGGTCCGGCGGGATCGTAAGCGAGACCATGGTGAATCTAATTTTGGTTTTCTAGCTGATGATGAGGAGAGCTTCCGCGAAGTGATGAGAGATGAACTACGCTCAATGTTGAAGATGAAGGTTTGGAAATTGCAGTAGCGCCGCACCGCCCAGACGAAGCCTTTGGGACTCAAGTGAGCCTTTGGGACTCAAGTGGATTCTCACTCTCAAGCGTGATGAAATTGGAGCAGTTGTGCGACATAAAGCACGCCTGTGCGCGAAAGGATTTGCACAACAGTATGGTCGTGATTTTGTGGAGACATCATCATCAGTGGTCACGAAGGAAACAGTGTGTGCATGTTTGGCTATCACTGCATCTGAGGACTTAGTGTATTGTAGTTCGATGACAAGACCGCATTCTTGCATGGCAATCTGGAAGAATATGTCCTGCACGGAGATTCCCACAGATTTCGTGGAGTTAGTAGGCTATTTGCTTTGTGA
>NW_014040378.1:17625-24147 GCF_001186125.1 Sphaeroforma arctica JP610 | reverse complement strand
AATGACTATGTCTTGCGTCCATGGGGGAGTGTAGAAAAATCATATTGTCAAAGGTGAATGATGTTTAAGTGTTGGACTCAGACCTAGTCCATCGAGGAACCACTTATCTAAGTATGTTTTTGTATGTTGTGTTTACGAATGTGTTTCGTAGGCCGATTGTGTTTGACCTATTAAATGTGTAATTTTGTTACAGGTGTCATTTGATAGGAAATGCTTTTTCCTTTCATATGACACCTTATTCAAGTTGTTTGAGTGAATATTCATTGAGTTATGAGTCTTAGAAGTTTAAGTGTATTTGAAGAAATTGTGTTTGTATTTTTAGAGATGGAATCTAAAAATAGACCGCGCACGTCCGTTGGAATTTCTTTGGCAAAAGAAATTTTCGAGCCGAAAGGGCCGTTCAATTTTGACGAAAAATAGTATAAATACAGAGTACAAAAGGAAATAAAGAGTACTTTCACAGAGTTGAAAAATTCTCACGTTGGTCAGAATGGAATGTGTATATATCTCTGTGGCTGACTGGCTGTCCTGACCCGGTCCGTCATCTTGTGTGAGTGCATTAATCTGAGGTGTCGTCGTAGTAGAGGTCGTCTGTCGGCTTGAATAATATTGTGGTTGGTGTCCGGGCCCCTGTGACGGTGTAGAACGCTGTCCTGTTGGAACATCTCTATGTTGCTGACCATTGTCGGACGTCCGTGTTCTAACGTCCTGTCCCCCGGGTTGAGCCGCCCGGTAATTATGGCAGCGCGGTATGTGTCGCGGTCCTGGTGGTGCCTGTGCCCAGCAACCGTTGCACGTCGTTGGATTGGTGTTGGTGTCCGGGCCCCTGTGACGGTGTAGAACGCTGTCCTGTTGGAACATCTCTATGTTGCTGACCATTGTCGGACGTCCGTGTTCTAACGTCCTGTCCCCCGGGTTGAGCCGCCCGGTAATGATGGCAGCGCGGTATGTGTCGCGTTCCTGGTGGTGCCTTGTGCCCGGCAACCGTTGCACGTCGTTGGATTAGTTATTGGCGTCGGGCACTGTTGCCATTGTTGTTACTGACGCTGTACTATGTGCGGGCTAGGTCTACTATTCGTTGTCTCCCCCCGGTCTGTGTCCCCATTGTGATCTCGATGGTTGACCAACCGTTGAGTCGAACGAATCTGAGCCTCTTGGATATCAGGACTTAACAACTGTAGTAATTCATGTGTCTCCATGAGCTGCCACTTCGGGTGTAACTGCAACGTGCGCTCATATGTACGGGATCCCAAGGTATCTTCCAACAACTGCACTATACAATGGTTAAGCAAGTTCTGCTTAATATCGGCCTCAGTCTGACAACGCTCATGTGCACGGCGATGATTCTCCATCAGGAAAGTCATTTGTTCCATCACTGGGGCATTACTAAGCTTGAGGTGTCCATTGGCCAATTTCTGAAATGTTGTATCCACTGTGGCCTGTGTCTCGTGTGAACAGATTTGTGTTATCTGTAGTTCAGGTGTCCATGCAACTAAACGTTGGTGATTAGATTTTTTATAATCGAGCGTAGATTGCTCGGCTTTAAAATGGCTTAACACCTTGTAAAACCAACGAAGACTCCATGCTTCATCTAGACCCGAGATCTGCGCATTCTTAAGGGCTTCTCGCAATGCCTCTTTAGTGTCGCGCTCCATCATGTTGCTGAGGTTGTACCGGTTCGAGGGCCACTCCGGCCAACTACGTGGTTCCCGCGGTTCCTGTTTGTTCGCTGGTCGGGAATCGTGGGTTGCTCTTAATGTCTCGAGTACACCCCTTAGTGCCTCCGCTCGTGACAAGTTGTTCGCTTCCACTGCA
Source organism: Sphaeroforma arctica JP610 (assembly GCF_001186125.1). Classification (NCBI taxonomy): domain Eukaryota; class Ichthyosporea; order Ichthyophonida; genus Sphaeroforma; species Sphaeroforma arctica. The sequence continues at coordinate 22,332 of NW_014040378.1, read as the reverse complement.
CTACATAATTCCTCAGACAGATTGAGCATAAAGTACGTGCAATGCTTGGCGGTCCGCCGCTATGCTGTCTGGTGTAGGAGGTGTGGCCAGCTGAGCCAAGCGCTGACGCTTCTCAGATGACGCGGCTTGACTCGACGGTATGCGTTCAAGCAGCCTGCGTGACGGTAGACTGTCATCCATCGCTTCTCGTACAAATTGTTGGCCATGACGTTGTACTTGTCAAGACATGTCCATGTTGTCACGACGATTGTCAAGTGCCTCCCTCCCGTGAGGGTTCTGTGTAGCCCTACATTGTTCCTTTGCAAAGCTTTGAGGTGACATCGTCTCCTGCTGTGTATCACCATCGATACCCTAACCTTTGACGGGCATCGTCGGCTCCTCTAATGCGGAACTCGAGGTTGTTCGGTGATGAAGGTGTGTTCGCTCTTCGTAGTCGTTGCAAACGCCGTTCATATTTCTCTAATAGCGATTGCTGTCGTCGGAGTAGGTTCGTTAACTGTTCTGGCGTGTCGTTGTCTCTACTTCGGCTATGTTGTCTCCCTTTGGCATGATGACGAGGGTGCTTACTTGCGACAGCTCGTGATGCCTCTCGAGGAGCTGTCACCTCCTGGTGGTGAGACTGCGACGTCGAATGTGCCGTTCTCATTAGTTCGGGGGTACATCGTTTACGATCCGTGAAGTCCACGTCACTCGGGGTGGTTATCCGCCCATTGCGTTGCTATTGTGCCGTTAGCGTCCACTGAAGTATTGTTCGGTTAGTTCGATGTTCTGACTGTAAGTCGTCCGACAGTTCTCCACCCGTATGTAAGCGTTCCTGAGTACGTCGTCGAAAACGTAGTTGATGGATATCGTTCCGTTTACGTTGTTCTGGTGATAGCTGTTGTTGCCGACGACTCTGTCGAATGTTAGCCATCGTAGAAGTAAACTTTTGCTTGTCTATTGGTAGCAATGTAATGTTTCAACCGCTCCTCCTTTGACATAAATAGACATTCATCTGCGAATCTCACGCCTACTAATTACTTGAAGCCATGTTAACCATTATCTCATCAATATGTACTTGCTTCCCTGCCTGGGTCTTGTTGCAATGACATGGTTCTCTCACAACTTCTTGCCCCAAACTACCCCGGTTATCATTGCGGTTGCTCTTTACTCTGGGTTCTTACTCCTCATGTTCTTGTTCTATCGCTCCGTGCACATGTCTTTTCGCTACCGACGTTCACTCGTTCCACTTCCGGCTCCGACCCTATCTAGTTGGCTAACTTTGCATTGTATCCCCGTCGTTGCTGTGTCTTGGTACTGCTCGTCATCACACGAACAATTGTCTACAGCAACTCATATGGGTTATTCGTACTCATATTGACATTGAGGAATTTGTTCGGACCATTCATATGCACATTTACATTGCTCACTCTCTCGTGTACCCAATATAGTACTGTATACACACACCCTATCGTTCTCTATACCGTTGTTTCACAACTATTGTGTTTTGTATTCTCTATCTTATGTACAAGAACTTGCTATATGACTGTTATTGCATGTACCTTACTTATGCATCTACGTGCGGATGTTATTTCTTTGTAAACTTCTACTAATAAATACACTATCCGTGTCATCTAACAATGGCTGGTTCGTGTCGGGAACCGTCATTTCAACTACTGATGTCTACTGATGCCTAGAACTTTTATCTCTTCTTTGTCATGAATTTTTTTCTACTTCTATATAGGAACCTCTCGGTCCTAATATCTTCTTTTCCTATTTAGGATAAGTTCAATTAATGTACAACATCTAAGTCAGTTAAAAATGTAATAAGTAGTCGAGGATAATTGTATCTCAACATACTCCCCTCGTACAAGGGGAGACGTTGTTCATTTATTAAACTAAATACTGTGACTATCATTTTGTCATGTGTTTTCCGTTGATCAGTTTAAACCTGATTGGATAAACCCGATTCAAAATGTAGTCTCTAATAAAAACCCAAACATCAAATAAACCCTAATCCTAAATAAACCCTATCAGGGACTTCCTGACTACACTTTGTACTAGCTTTTGACAATCGTTTAAAACAGCTTTGTAAGCAAAGCTGGGCCGAGGGCCAACGCAGAAAATTAGAAATACTGTTTATGCACTTGATTTCTAATATAATGAATAGAACATCACGACAAAAAGGTTTTAAGTGGTTAAACATTAAAACTGAAAAGCTGTCAGCAAACTTGACTGATTTTACGTGGGATATGTTCGTTAAGGCTTTTACAGTCGAAGAATGGACACAGAACCGCTTAATGCAGCAAACAAAGAAGTCTTCAGAGACTCATACGAATACGTCTAAAACTAGTGGTAGCACTAAACAAGATAAAGGTACGTATGCGGTAGCTGTTCGTGAGCGAACACAACCAAGACAACAACTCCAAAGGACCAACACACTCAATATCAACAACAGCAGAAAAGTTTTACAACTAAAAATGTGTTGTGTGTTGAATGTGATAGTGTCTTGCATCAAAACATGCCTAAACATATTTTTTATGGGAAACATAAAGATTCTTGTAAGCATGCACTTGAGTGTACAATATGCAAGAAAACGCATGGTATGCATACGACTTCTTGTTCAAATCAAGAAGAGGCCTTCAAAGGACGATTCCAAGGAGACAACTCAGCATTGATACCACGTGGTGACGGTCAAGAGGATATATTCTAAAGACGATGAACGTATTATATTACCACTTTTCGTTAACGAAATAAAGGTCAATGCGTTACTAGATCCTGGTTGTCAAATATCTTGCCAATCTCATCGTGTAACACTTATGTGTGACATAGAAACTTGAGGAAATACTCTAAATGTACATGGCCTACATGGGAAAGTCACTAAATGTACATACATATTTTCGGGTACGTTTTCTAATTGCCCAATTAAAATCGCTAAATGTGATTTCAATTCATTTCTCAGACTTTTCAAACAAAAGAATTAAAAGTACATTTATAGAGACTTTTTTATGTACATTTAGTGACTTTCCAGTGCTGTATTTTTTTTATGACGCAAAATAATAAAGTGATTTTTGTTTATTTTTATCAGGTTCAAAATGCCGGCGAGTGTGCCAACTGACAACCTAAAACCCTAAAACAAAAATAAAAACCCCTAAACCCTAAAGTCCAAGAAATACACACAGCTTCAGCACTTAATATCATGTTCTGTGCTGTATCTAACGATACTTTTTTTTATTGCTACAGGGATGAGACACACGATCTGAGAAGAATGCCTGTCAAATTTAGTGAGAGTATAACGACAGTAAATTGTGTCCTATCGAAGTGTAGATTGAACATGCGGATATAAAGGTAGGTGTTTGTGTGTGTGTGATGTCAATGTGTGTGTGTGTGTGTCTATGTATGTATATACATATGTGTGTGTGGATGTGTCTGTGTGTGTGTCTGTGTGCGTGTGTGTGTGTCTGTGTGCGTGTGTGTGTGTGTATGTGCGTGATTGTGTGTGTGCACGCGCGAGCGTGTGTGTATGCGTGCTTGTATATATATACACACAACACACACACACACACATATATATATATATATATATATATATATATATTATATTATATTATATATATATATATATAAATATATATATATGCATATATGTATGAGCTCATAAGTATATATGAGTGTGTGTGTGTGAGAGAGAGAGAGTGTGTGTGTGTGAGAGAGTTTGTATGTCAATATATATATACATATATATATCTATATATCTATATATATACATATATATATATATATATATATATATATATATATTTATATATATATATGTATATATACCTTTCTTGTTACCACAGCTCAAGCTAAATGCGGTTACATACTAAGAATACAAGCCAATACACTCACATATGAATATACTAAGTGATATGTATACATATACCATACCTTTCTTGTTCCTACAGGTTAAAGAAACTTGACGATACAGCCAAAGCCAAGCGAATGGAGCATCTCTCCTTCATTCCACGCCTGGTCCAACGCTTCCTAGACACCGTCCGCACGTTCTCACCCGCACAAGCGCAGCAAGACCTGCTCACACACACCACACACGCACCCACCAGCAAGCACTCACACACCATTCACTTCTGCGAGAGGGTGCTGGAGTATCTCATTGACTTGCAGTCCCAACTGCCCACGCGACGGTATACCAACCTGCTGCTGTTAGATAGGCACGTGGTCATCACGTGCTCGCGATCGGTAATGTTCCGAACTTTGGGACCGAATTCGTTGTGTGCCCAACTGATGGCCTCCCTGACGTTCTATCTCGGTGAGTGGTGTAGTGGTACGAGTGCGTACATACACGTCTTGTCAGTAAGTTGTGAACACAACAAGTGGGAGACTGTGTGTGTATGTTATGTGTGTGTGTATGTTATGTGTGTGTGTGTGTGGTGGGCGTGGGGGTTTGGGAGGCAAGCGTGTATGTGTGTGGTGGTACGAAGGGGGCTTATACGCGTGTTTTTTTGTTGTGTTGTACTGTGGCCTTTGCATCGAGACGTGCGAATGTGATGCTCCTATTGCCAGCACCAGAATTTCTTATGCACAGAGTGAGGCTGCTTCGCTGATATTCTACGTGAGTATGTTTCAAGTGCTATATATATATATATATATATATATATATATATATATAGTATAGTATAGTTATTTTACTTATTAGTTATTTAATTATATGTGTCGTCTCGTCGTTGT
>NW_014040378.1:8132-17605 GCF_001186125.1 Sphaeroforma arctica JP610 | reverse complement strand
GTGTGTGTGGTTGTGTAGTTATTATTATATATAGTAAGTAAGTAGTAGTTAGTTGTATATAGTTTATATTTATATAGATATATATATAATATAGATATACATATACATACATCTATATCTATATCTATATCTATATCTATATCTATATCTATATATTTTATATATATATATATATATATATTATATGATACGAAATTTTCATACTCTATACGTTATTTCAAATACACAGATGAGTTGTACACAAATCAAACGATTTACATGTTGTGCAGGTTGCGTGTATCTACAAAGGGAGCAGCACATGTGTCCGAAATTTTGATCCCATGGAATCAAAGAAACATACATTGGAACCTGGCGATCGTTACATTGTATAAAGTAACACTACAGATATTATATTAGATAGTATGCCAACTCCTGCTAGAGCTGATTTATATAGTAAGATGTAAATACAATTCTCATATGATCCTGTAAAAGAGCATCATCGACCGCATGAGTTGCGCACTGGGCAGTGAGATATGCTTGAATGAAGTAGCATATACAAACATCAAATAATAAAAGACAACATAACCTCCCTCAACAAATTTATTCGTCGAAAATTGATATAGCCGAAGGCTCTTTAATTTAGATTTAAACAAATTTTGCACGATAAAGTCACTAAATGTACATTTGTACATATTTGATCAGTTTTTCAGTACGTTTTCATCGACAAAATGGATGAATGTACATTTAGTGACTTTTCCACATTTTGAATGTACATTTAGCGACTTTGTTCTAGAAACTTCTTTAGAGAATATGCATATTATTATGCCGAACGAGAAAGAACTTGTATGTTATGAGAAAGCCAATAATATTAATATCACATTGTTAGATCATCGAATGGTTCAGACCGATCTAGTAATACTAGAGATGTCTAGTCAATATGATTGTATCATTGGTATGGGTGTAGACTTAATATCTTTTGGGATAACCCTTACGGGCCTACCAAACGGAATGGATCCTATAGAGGACCAATCTGACGATAATATATTAAGCCCACCGTCGCCACCAAATGATAAGATTAAGGAATTGATTCCTGATCTTGTCAAAAACATTACTAGTTTGATTGACACTAATCGAGCTATTAAGATAACCCAATGGGCTAAATTTAAATCTAACAATGGTTACGTAAGTTTAGACTTATCAAGAGTGGACTTTACAAAGTTAAAGACTCCAACACGTAACTATATCTCTTATAGACACATGGAAACTGTTTCAAACCAGATTTCTCAATGGTTAGAAGATGGTGTAATATAAGTTAACTTCGAACCAACACTTTATAACTTGGTGCTGTTAGCAGTTGACCAATTTAACTCAGATGGGGATGGAAAGGAAAGCAATATATGTTCAGAGGAGCACCATTTGGGCTCCATATGCTTCCTGCTTTCTTTCAACAGATCTTGGAAGATCTGTTTGAGGATATGCCTTAAGTAAAAGTTTACTTGGATGATATTATTATCTTCACGGCAACTAAGGAAGGACATGAACATGTCTTAAGACAAGTACTCGCACGCTTGAATGAACTTAATTTTAAAATTAATAAGAAGAAGTGTGAATGGGGAGTAAATAAGGTACAATTACTCGGATACCTTATTTCAGGTGAAGGTATAGAAATTGATCCTACAACTGGAAAGGATGTAAGCAGCCTTTGTGGGGTTGTTAATTTCCTTAAAGATGGGGTCCCTCACCTGTCGGACTTATTAAAGCCCTTTAGTCATCTACATTTACATAAAGATAAACTAGGAGACTTATGGACAGCAGAATGTGAGGACGCTTTACGAAAAGTAAAGACTGCCGTTCAAGCTGCTCCAGTAATACGACGTCTTATAGACGGTGTACCGTTTAAAACAGCGATGGATGCATCGGATAATGCTGTAGGAGGAGTACTTTATCAAGTTGTTGAGAACAAACCTAGATATGGACAGTTCTTTAGCAAGAGCTTAAATGCTTCACAGCAAAATTATCCTACTGTAAAGCAGGAGTTGTTAGCAATTGTATATGCTTTAGAGTACTTTGAAGACTATCTATATGGCACACACTATAAAATGGCATGTGACCAGAAGTCTTTAGTTTTTCTTAATTATATGAAGCCACACAATCAACTGGTAGGTAGATGGCATGACCGTCTATGTCAGTTCACTTTTACAATAGAACATATACCAGGTGTGCACAACCACTTACCGGATATGTTGACTCGTCTGTTACCAGACTATCAGAAGACTGTCCGAGAGTTGTTAGCAACTTATTGGAAGTTGCACCTACGATTCTTTCGGTTAGCTGAAAAGAGATGGGGGAAACATATCACAATGCTCAACTTCCGGATTATAGATCCCCCAATCACCCAAAGGGTGACGCGTTTGAGATTAATCTCAAGGAACACAACGCATGGGCAAATAGGCCTTGGAAATTAATCCAGCAATTGCTCAATTATGTTAATATAGTGAACGCCACCATTACTCTGTGCTGTCAGTCTACCATTTCCTTAATCAAATAAATAGTAAACTATTTATAAACCTGTATATGAAAATACAGAAACACATAATGATACACAGTCTTCAGAGACTGAGCAAACTACTCACGAAGTATTTGCGTCTACATTGCATGAGAGTAGAGCTAAAGTTATAACCGATCGTTTTCATAGTAGTATGCAAGATGCGACCGAAGAAGCTCGTATTAGAATCATATCATCCTTAAAGATAGATATGCCTGAAGTTTATGATCAACTTATGAAGTTGACTGACTTGAGTCAAGCTTATGGGCACAATTCTAACAGTATTACTACTGATTATTCTTTAAAGGAGAAAGTATAAAATGAAGATATAGACAAGTCTATATCTATCAAGGCTTCTGCTTCTCAGACATTTCCTGAGGAGCCTATAATTCAAGGGGAAATATCTCTCAAGAGTTCAGACTCAGGAGAATTTCAGACTTCTTCGAATACGTCAGATGCTGATACACTTAATTGAATCAAGTATTATCATATCTTGATGCATTCAGCAGTAGATGCGATGGTTGTAGAAGCGAAGCGCAGAGATATGATCAACCTTAATCTGCGTAAACTCTGTGAGCAAGAGTACTTTAAGTGTGTTGATTGCGAAAAGAACCAAATCAAGCGCTATGGTTGGGCCCCCACTAAAGTCGGTGCTTGAAGATGAACCAATGCGCAGGGTCATCATTGATTTGGTTGTAATGAATGTAGTAGGACGACATAATGAGAAGTATGTATTTCACATGTTTGATGTAGCCTCCAGGTATAACTTGTTTTATCCTGTCAGGAATAAACTACCTGAAACAATGGCGGAATTATGCTTACGCATCTTTGCCGATCACGGCTACCCATTATACTTATGTCATAATGGCGGCGGGTTTATAAGCGATATAATGATGGCTTTTAAACTCGTATCTGGCATATGTGAAGAACGGGGAGTTCCCTCTAAGCCACAAACGCAAGGTGCCAAATGAAGTCCGTCATAGGAAACTTAAGTTTCTATTATGGACTGCATTAAAAGACGATGCTAGTGATTGGCCCTATCGTTTGACATGGGTATAGATCAGACGAATGAAACACCTGATCCTGTAACCAGCGTAACCCCGTCACACTATTTCCGTGGTAGAAAAAGTGTGTTACAACCTCTTGTAGAAGGGGTACCTGAAAAGTTACAGTCACTAAAGTGGCTGGAACGATTAGACAGAGTACATAAGGTTGTATACCCTGTACTTAAAAATAAGCGAAACACTGCACTTTTGAAAGCTCAGGGTCGCTGGTCTCAGAAGAAGAAACAAGTTTTCTTCAAGAAAGATGATTATGTTAACATAATTCAGAGAAATTCGGATACTGGTAAGTTATATTCTACTACATAGGTCCGTATATGATATCTGTTCATGACGAAAAGTCTGGTACCTATGAGATTAATAATGTAGATGGTACAAGCGCACTTAATGTGGGCTTATCTCGTATACCGAGTGGCCAAATAATACTCTGTCGTACATATGATGATACTACACCCCTTGAACAACATGAGTTCAAGAAAACAATAGGAATAGAATCCGTTAACGGAATTACTTACTATAAAACATTGTTTCACGACAATGAGGTTTATAACCTTACGTCTTCAGATATTGGTAATCCTGATTACTTAAAAAGTATCAATAGAAAATGGCGTAAACGCCTACATAAAAACCAGGAAGATAAAGACAAGCTCTTTCCTCAAGCAGATAAGATTGTTGAGCACTCTTATCCTGAACTTGAGTTCTGGTTTTTTCTTTATATAGGTAAATTTCCAAAGTCTATGACACGTAAGCGTGTACACCAACAAACGGGTGGAACTAGAAATACCAAGCGAACAAGGGTGGACTCACTTACGTGAGGAGTATTTACATACTAAAGCATTTTAGAATATTATAAGTATTTACATACCTTGTCACCTTAGGTTTTACACGGCACCTGCTGTTTTCTTTCTCGCTCTTTCTCCGCGATGGTACCCAGGCAGTACTATATTCGATGGCTTAGAGCTGGCGAGGGGCTATTATATCATAGCAGGCCCTAGAGTATAAATCATACGAGATATGACTATCTAATATAGCTAATAAATCTAGCATTGTCTTATGTAGAGGTTTTACTATGCATTATTGCTAATATATAAATTATATATAATTTGAGTTATATATGATAAATAGTTTTAATTTGTAAAATACTATTCGCGATGGCTCATAGTATAAAGGTTGAAGGTTGTTTAAGTTCATTCTTTTAGAAGATAAACAAACGTTTTTACAAACTAATAATTAATAAACTTAGTTTTTACAAACTAAAATATTTAATTATTAATAACACCAACCTCAGGCCGACCCCTCTAGGGCCTAAGGCCTTACCACACCAACCTGTGGACGGACTATCTATTTTATTTTATTTTTTCTTAGGTGGCCATTCAAATTCAGTTCTAAAAATATTAATTGGATGATTCTATTATTAGAAATTAATATTTCTTAAGAGATACTAAAAAGGCGCCAAAAGTGCTAACCGTCCATTTAACTAAAAGTATTTAATCTTTATTACTGAAAGCGTAAGCTTTTCTAAGTCCCTGTCAACATTATCACCGATTTTTTGTCCGTCGACAAAAAACGTCCGTGACGCTATTTGACCCATTTGTAGACCCTCTTGGAGTCCCTCCTCATTTTAGAAAGAAAGACTGCACTTTTTTTTTTGTATAATTTTGTTTCGGTTTTGTTCTCGAAATAAAAAAAGGGCCCAGATATTTTACAAATGTTTCTATATACTTGATTATGAACAAAATGAATTACACCTATAATTAAGCGCTTTCAGTCCCTGCGGCGTCCCAGCCGTGTTTTATTAGATTTTTTGAAATCCTTAATAAAATATCAATGATGGCTGAGACTCGGCGGCCTATAAAAGTCGGGTGCCCCCTGACTAAGGCCTCAGTCTTTTACTTGTTACTTTAAAGTATCAAGTAATTAACAACCGGACTTGTAAGCTAACTGACTTTTAGTCTCATGTATTTTAATTCAATTAGTCAATTTACTTTAGCTATTAAAGTCCATAACGGTTTACATGAGCGCCTTACCTCGATCGTGTAAATGTCGAGTGTAGTAGTCACATCCTTTTGATAGAGCATAGCCTAAAAAGGATGCATATGTTATAATTTTTCTTCTCTAGAAACACCTGACGGTCACTTCTTGTAAACCAGTAGGTTTAGGGTCTAAAACTAGTAGGTTTGTTTTTTGTCCGCCTCTGCAGTTAAATTGAAGCAAATATCAATACCCTCGTATGCAAGCATATCTGAGTTTACATTAGCGATAAAAGAGGGTTGCTCTTAATTTCTACACATGTATACTAATTCAGCATCTGCTTCGTAGAGCGCAACCATCCGTGAATACTGCTGCGTCGCATATAAGCCGATTGCGACACGAACTTGTTCCCATGTACGTACACAAGCATTTTTGAGCAACCCAAATCTCTTCGTGGTCTTGCCCTGGCCAGCTATATCTTCCTTCTGCCATGCAGTATAAGTATTTTTAGTTTTAAACTTTTGCAGTGCTGCTTTTTTTTTAGCGGGCAGAATACTGCCGTCTAAGATATAATACGGTTCACAGCCTAATCGCATTGTAAATGTAGTGTGATACAGCACAAATACCCTAATAATCTCCTCTTTCAGTGCCAGGGAGCAGCCTCTGTTACCATATTTATATATGCCATGCGCTATTGCCTTAGCGTTAGAATAGTTACGCGTGCATCTCGCGATAGCGAGGTGAATCAAACACGATGCATCGGTGTAGCAAATATAATTTTGAGTTGATTCAGATAGTCTTTGTACATATACTGGTCGCTTCATGACATCAGATATAGTTCTATCTTCTCCGTAGCTTTCCTTCGCTCTCCTTCGTGACATACTTTCATGATCTTTTTTCTTTTTTTCGTTTTTATATTTAGGTGCCCTACAGGCAGCGCCCTACATGTAAAATTGGCGGGCTATTGCGTACCGCACTAGATGACGTTGAGGACATATGGCCTTATCATTTGAAATGGGTTCAGACTCAAATGAATGACTGTATGAATCCTCAAACTGGAACACTCCCGTTTCACTATTTTTTTTGGCCGCTATAGTGAATTACAAGCAACGTTTGACAAACCTGCGCCCGAGAAACACGTTACTCCGTGGCTACAAAAGAACGAGCATATGCAGAACGTTGTTTACCCCTGTTTACTCGAGCACAAAAATTGTGTCCTACTTAAAGCGTATGACCGATGGAATAACACTAAGAACAGTGTTCAGTTCAAAGTTGGCGATTATGTTAACATTATAAATCGCAATGCCAATGTTGCCGAACTCTCTTCTAAGACATTTGGACCTTTTGGTATTTCCTACCATGATGAGAAGAGTGATACTTACGAAGTGAATAACATAGATGGTACTAGCGCAACTAATCTAGGCACTCACCGTATCCCTACCTCCGAACTCTCATTCGCTCGCTCATTTGATTCTGATGTCCCAGTTATGGAGTCACAAGTCAAAGATATAATTGTCAAAACATCCGAAGACGGTTATACATACTACAAGACCCGTTTTATGGATGGGACAGTCGCTTGGCTAACCTCCGATGCGTTTCGTGAATCTCGCGACTTCTTTCGTATTTTCAATAAGAAATGGAATAAATGTTTATATAAGAACACACGAGATAAACAGAAAGGGTTTCCTCAGGTGACTACAAACCCGGATGGATCTGAAATTCCCTATTTGCCACCTACTTCCTATGTGACTTAAACTTTCTGATCTGCTTACCAACAGAGCAGAAAATTCTTCGAACTTACTAATGAAGAATAACCTTTGGCTATTTCCTTACCAAGTAATAAACGTAAGGCGCCTACATCGGAATGGTTACTGGACCAAATACTAAACGACATAGAGTACAGCATGAGTCTTGAACTCGTACATATAGGCACATACTTACTCGATAAGCCATGACCGAAACCGGTTTACTTTGGTTTTCGCTTTACGAACTAGATCATACCTTCACGTACGTCCGTAGTCCTAAAAGCTACTGGGGGCTATGTAGAAATATGGCCTCCGGTCAGTCTAAAATATCAAGATCAAATGAGATAACACATTGGTTTTTATTTGTATTTAAAATAATTTAATACAAGTTCTTTTTCCAATATTTCCAAAGTGTTCTAAATTCACTTTGATGGCTCCAATAGCCCGAGTATTTGGTATGACTCATTTACTTGGACCTATTTGAGACGATAGTGGATGTAGGATATTATAAACTAAATTTTATAATCTCTGAACTACTACTTACAGGTTTTGGTCTTCCAGCCAATCTCCAAAATCCAATAAGTCTTTTCTTTTTTTAACTTTTCTTCAGATGGAACTTTATTTATATTAGCTAATGTATTAACTTGACTTACGTTCTTATGTCTATCTACAAATTAGACATGTGGTCATGAACACTTAGTAATTATAGTGAAAATTCTTCAATAAAAAACAGCTAGAGATACGTACTGTGTGATCGAGGATATTAAGGCTCTTACCAAAAGGCAGTCCCGATCATTCTTACACAAGCTACCACTGCCAAATCATAACTGACTTAAATTGTATTTTAGTTTATATTACATAGTTTAAAATATAGAAATATCCATCGAAGTTTACAACTGGACCTAAACCCAAAACTCACAGGGCAACCAAGAACACTTAACTTTTCCACCTGAGAAACATTAACTATACGTTATGCTACTTAATGTATTCGACTCGTTTTCCTTTCTCGCTTTTTTGACCCATAATCAACTTGAGTGAACAGCTTGCTTCTCTTGGGTCTCAAAGCTGGGTGGGGCCTTTGTAAAAACCGGGCCTCCACATTAGAATCGTGTAATATAAACGTACTCTTAAAAGTACGTAAACTTAGTTTTCCTTAAATGGTTTTTAACGGTTTTTATTAATTAAATAACTTTTCCATTTTACATATCAGATATCTGGACAAGGCCATTAAAGTGCCCCAGTAAAATACCAAACATAATATTTGGACTAGTTCTATTAATAGAACTATATTTACTTTCCAAATCTGTTTATATCTGAATACTTCGGTAGCGAGACTTAACCAAACATAGGTTTCTAAGGACTATTAGCATTGCTTAGTTTATCTTCCAAAAACATTGAATAGTAAGAAACGTCCAGTCGACCACTACAGACCTACTGGACCCAAGCCTAAAACTCACAGGGTAACCGAGAACGCTTAGCTTCTCCACCTGAGAAACATTAACTATACGTTATGCTACTTAATGTTTTCGACCCGTTTTCCTTTCTCGCCTTTTTGACCCATAATCAACTTGAGTGAACAGCTTGCTTCTCTTGGGTCTCAAAGCTGGGTGGGGCCTTTGTAAAAACCGGGCCTCCACATTAGAATCGTGTAATATAAACGTACTCTTAAAAGTATGTAAACTTAGTTTTCCTTAAATGGTTTTTAACGGTTTTTATTAATTAAATAACTTTTCCATTTTACATATCAGATATCTGGACAAGGCCATTAAAGTGCCCCAGTAAAATACCAAACATAATATTTGGACTAGTTCTATTAATAGAACTAAATTTACTTTCCAAATCTGTTTATATCTCAACCGAACATAGGTTTCTAAGGACTTTTAGCGTTGCTTAGTTTACCCTCCGTTCCGCCAACCAGATGTGCCAGTCTGATGAAGGCTAGTTTGTAATTCTTGATAAGTGGCAAGTTATTGGTTAATGCAATAACTATGCACGTCAAGAGTTTTTTTCTTTTTTTCTTTCTTTTCTTTTTTTTCTACAGATAGGATTTTATGAGTCTCTCGGATTCGCCCCAACGAAACATACCATAGTTTCTAATAGAGCGACAACGAAACACTAAATAAATTCCCTTCGGCGAAAACAGTACTGTGAAGATTATATATAGGCAATGTC
>NW_014040378.1:0-7684 GCF_001186125.1 Sphaeroforma arctica JP610 | reverse complement strand
TCTCTCCTGGGGCGTCCTCCACAGGAGGCGCTTCCAAGATGGAAGCCCAGGATATTCGTGCCTTGCTGTTAGCAAGGGCGGGACAAAGGCGGAAGCAGCTTGTGAAGCACACTGCGCAGGAGACTGTTCCTGCCAAAGTCCTCCCGCTGTCAGAAGATGTGGAAGGGGTATTCCTCCCTCGTTTGCCCGACTTGGTCAACCGAATAGGGGGACTCTTAAGACTACGGCTGGTGTGCCTAACTCTTAAGACTACGGCTGTTAAGCGTCCAGTTAAGACTACGGCTGTTAAGCTTCCAGTTAAGACTACGGCTGTTAAGCGTCCCGTAAAGACTTCATCTGTTAAGCGTCCCGCTCTCGCCTCCCGCCAATTAAGTGCACCTCTCTCGCCCCCCTCTAAGTATAGTGCCCCTCTCTCGCCAATTAAGTGCACCTCTCTCGCCCCCCTCTAAGTATAGTGCCCCTCTCTCGCCCCCCCCGGCGCCCCACGCTATAATAAATTTGCCCAATACGCGTACAACTCGGACTAAAAAAATAAAAAAATTGCACGCAATCTTTTATTCATAACGGACACACATCACATACTACCATAATAATCTCTAATAATTTATACTATATAGCCAACATATAGCGAATATATCACATAGGGACCATATTATCAAAAAGCCAATCCAAATCCCAAATCCCAGAATCGTCAAATTCTGAGTTTTGGAATTAGGATTGGAGTATTTCTGATATTAGAGTCATCAGAAATATTAGCGGTAGAACCGGTAAGCTATACCGGGGCTCCGCGTGTGAGAGAGACACTCAAGTAAATCCCGAGTTTAGTGAAAATACAAATAAAGACTCAGTTCGGTTCTCTCAGACAAGGGACTTTTCCTAGCTGAGATAGCCGTATTTGAGAAGATGTCTATTGTTTCCTATTGTCTCGTACCTTTCAGCTACTCTCCATTACATTTTTTACAATATCCTTACTTAGTTAAGTCAACCAGACACACTATACGTTAGGAAGTTATCGTAGTTAGTGAATTATAATTCAACCCGATTCCGAGGAACACGAGGAAGTGGAAGCAAATAGAAGAAGCTTTATTAAAACCGTGAGGAAGCCAAGTCCTCAGTGGAACCAACAAACAAGAGTGGATCTATTATACAGGACTATCGTGGAAAGAAGAACGAAGAGGAGCAAGAAAAAAGAAAGCACCTCAAATAACGTGGTCTTTAGACAACAACTAAGGTAACAATAACGTGTCCAGAAGTAAGCTGGACACGTGTCAAGGCTGTACAAGTGTTGTTGTGATCACAAAAGAGAATATCTGCAGGTAGAAAAATTAGAGGTGTCACATTGATTAATTAATCAATGTTGGTGATTTTTAAACAAGAAAATCCACAGTGACCAGAGGCCCTACACCACAAAGCAATATAGACTAGTGATAGATCAAACATTGCATATCAGAACGTTAGTTTCAAGTGACTAACCAGATGTTAGTTTCAAGTGCACATATCAATAGGCAGATAGATTCTTTGGCAGATAACCAAACAGGACATCAGATTAAGCACAT
Organism: Sphaeroforma arctica JP610; assembly: GCF_001186125.1. Taxonomy (NCBI): domain Eukaryota; class Ichthyosporea; order Ichthyophonida; genus Sphaeroforma; species Sphaeroforma arctica. The sequence continues at coordinate 6,128 of NW_014040378.1, read as the reverse complement.
TCATTGAGCATGCATATATTAATACAACGAATATACGATAGTGAAGGATAAATCAACACTTCCAAACAATTCACAACATAATTCGTTAGGTTAGACCATTCTGCACATATAATAAATTAGACCGTTGTACAAAAGGATACCAACCAAACTCAGACTATCGATCATATAGGAGAGGGATCCGAAGAATCACAAAACGCGGTAAATTTAAAAGGGGAAGATCTTATAGAAATGAATACGTATAGTATATATAAACTATATATACCACTTTAGAACGTGCTGCAGTAAGGAACTAAATAAACTCAGGCTATCAATCAGATAGCAAAGGAGATCCAAGAAATCATACAAAAAAGGGCAAATCAAACAGCACATACATACGGCTGGTAGACATCAGACGTATATAGATAAATATACAATTTTATAGATACCACTAGAACATACTACCACTTTAGAATATTATACAGAAGAATACCAAACAAACTCCAACTATCCATCAGATAGAAGAGGGATCCACAGATCACACGGAAAGGGGAAAGTCAAACAAAGTGAAATCTCAAATACTACAGGACTAGTAGAACACGAGTCACTATTCAAGCACAAAAAGAGAATCGCACAAGAATACTCTAGCACAATTATTGTGACACACATCTAGCACAATTACTGCGATACACATTGGGATTTAGCGAACAACACGCAAGAGCACGTTCAGTTCAACCAATGGCAGGCTATATACACATACAGAGAACATGGTTCAAGACGAAGACATAGAGCTATACGATTCAGAGGAAGACAAGTGAGCCATCACTGAAACACACAACCAAGTGTCAAAGTTAGGCAAAGACGGAAAGACGCTCGCAGATCAATCAGATCTCAGAAATGAGCATCTAATACAATCCGTGATACCAATCGAGTGCTCAAATAAGTCACAACCACAAGCAAAGGATGAAACCGACAGTGATAACGCAAGACACTGGAATATATAATCCCTAGCGACACATCGGTCAGGGTAGAATACGGAAATCAATCAGATTTAACGTACGAGTAGCTAATGTGCCGCACACAGAACAACAAACATAGTATTCACACACAAAGGTGAAATCTCAACCACAGATTCATGTAACAAGCTAGCGACACATCGGTCAGGGTAGAATACGAAATCAATCAGATTTAACGTACGAGTAGCTAATGTGCCCCACACAGAACAACAAACATACTATTCACACACAAAAGTGAAATCTCACCCACAGATTCATGTAACAAGAGGAATTAACTCGTACTAATCGCACACAAATACCAAGTAATCGTGACAGAACATAAGGAGAGCTTATTGTAGCAATCACATTGAATCTACAGCAGTTCAAACAAAGTACTTCACTATAAGTTACACAAGATTGTCAAATGCTAATAATAGAGCAGGCAATACACACATAAGTGCACGAGAAAGATCACATACATACATAGACACGACAAGTATATCAAGTGACAGGACCCAAACAATAGTTTGGTACACATATATCACCACATTGTCTAGTTGACATCAATAAGACCAAACTTCCGGGGTGACGTCAGTAAGACCGAACTTCTTCGGTGACGCCACTAGGACCGAACATCTCATTGAGATCACATGAGAAAATAATTTCTCACATGACGGAATAAGAATAAGTGACAATTAAGTCTCACGTGACGGAATAAGCACAAGTGACGTCACACATTACGAAATAAGCTTGAACAATAAATACCGTTTTCACCTCTCATAAATGCAGAGGACAAAGCAATAAGCTACCGGGCCATACAGCACGGTAAACACTACAGCGGAAGTGCAGCAAAGCAACAACACTATAACAGTAGTAAAACAAATATAAATTTTATTTCTTTTATATAAATTATTACTAAATACGGGGGGGAGGGGGGGGGGGGTGGGGGGGGAGGGGGTGAAGCGCGCGCATTTGCACAAGACATATTCTTAGTCTTTATTAATAATCCACTAACACCCACACAGCAACGTAGACATCTGAAATGCCAACAGCAACCAGAACAAGCGTGTATGACGGAGGGGCAGGTAGTGAAGGTGCGGGTGACGTGGGAGTCAGCCTAATGGGGGAGGCAAGCCCAGGCAGTAGTTCGGGTCAGCCTACACTGGCAGGGGTACCCATCGCAGCGTCAGCAATGCGTCTAGAAATAGTCAATAGTATCTGTCAAGGCAATCATGTTCTGGTGAGTAGGTTCGCGTCCAAATTGGAACAAACAGCCCGGTGTCCTTACCAACTCTACACAAGATGAGGGTAGGTATACACGATCAACAGCCAGAGCGTGGTATGACACTAGTGGATGCGGAGCTCAGACGACGATATGACCAAGCGATCAACGATTGCGGTGATGATGAGGAAGATAAAATTATACAAATTAGTCTGTACATCAGTGAGCTAGAGCTCATGCGTTCACGGTTAGGCGACCAGATAAACGAACAATCTCTTAAGAAATTACTCAAGACTTCAGAATTTCCTAAGATGCCTAAGGATAGTTTCTTTAGATTGGAAAATTGTGAGGATATCATAGAGTTCACTACACAATGTAGTGATCTGTTCTTAACTACGTCAATGCCATTGTGTCAGTATCCAGCACTAGTGAGAAGACTATTAGATTCCACTGATGCAACGGAGAAAACCAAAGCAGTACTCAATAACATAAGAGACTCTGAGACACAAACGACTGGGTACTTTACTGATCCTGAGCAGTTCAATATAATCATTATTGATCGACTCAGATCACACCAAATTGGCTATCTATTAGAGGAGTTTCTCAATGACATGCAGAATAAGAAGATGAACGTCGAAGTGGGCACAGAGCGTGCACACAAGACAATGGCGATGTTAGAGGAGCGTTACCGCAACTCAGACAAGGAGCCCATACACTTCCAAATCCTCAAAGTACAAAGGTACCTAGCACTTAAGTACTATGGACTACAATCAGTCGTGTACATCCTAATCAAAGGAGACAAGCAACCCGATGGAAGTGAAGGACACTTGTCTGACATAGAGCATACCAAGTTTCATACTATGACTGAGACATACATAAGAATAGCGCCGGTGACACAAGCTGAACGTATGCTGAGGGATCAGGCGCGAGCTGCAAATAAGCGCAACAACGCACAGACGAACACGCAAATGGAGGATAACTCCATGAACGCCAACAAACGTCACAAACCAGACAATGGTGTGCACAATCAGACTAAGCAAGGGGGTGCAGACACAGAAAAAGAAAGGAGCACCACATCGGTACATCGAATGTCCTGAGAAGAAAGCAAATCAAGCCAAGAAGGCTGAACAGCGTATTGTATAGAGCCTTGATTAATTTGTTCAATCAGCTAAAATAAAAATATACATTATTTGGTTGAGCACTGATAGGTACTAAGTATCAAACACTCCACAACAATTGTCGATCGTGGCATGCTGCGTACGCGTTTGTTAATACTAGCCAATGGAAGAATAAAATTGAGACAATATGACTTACTGGTATTTTTTTCATCACTATTCTTTCCCGCCCTCGCCTGATTTGTTCCTTTCTATAGCTTCTGTATTTGAAGTGAAAGCGGTAATGTTAAAAAAATTATTATCTCACAACAAACAGGTCATCAATGCAGTATGACGCTCCTCAGTTTTGTGCAACACTGAAACCCCCCTAATCGCTCTCCTCCCTAGTCAAAAGCTTACCATCTACAAGCAGCAAAGCAAACAGGTAGTCTAGATACTTAACTATGCAAAACTTTACTGTTTACCGGAAGAGACGATATCTAGAAACCCATGCTTACCCATAACATCCAAGCTCATAGTTACTTTTGTCACAGCGGGTCTTGCTACTGGCAAACGATCTACCGTTACGTCTGTCTACTAAAGGATACTTATTATTTGTTACCCGCATTCGGTGTAAATCGCTCAGCTTACAGGTTTCCGATTTTATCCCTCCTAAATTGTGAACCCAAAATTCCGCTATACTGAAACTGACATACAAAATATTAGACAAATACTACTACTATCGCGACTGCATATTCGCATGCGGTTTGGTGAAAGCGTATATAGCTTTTTTTTATTAGTTAGATTCGCGCCACAAAAATACAAAAATCAAAGTACCAAATAACACTCAGGCCGACGTGAGCAAACACTTTAAAGGCATAAGAGCTCCCATATCCGAAATCATCTGGTACAACCAACAAGCAAATTTCTCACCAGTAACTCTCATTCATAACTCACAGTCGATGGACATAATATTTCGTAGAACATAACAAAGAAAGTCAGTACGTGAATATAGACCCGTATAGAGATAATACTATGTATTTCAATTTGGATAAATATATATGTCTACATGCACGTTTTTAGCGAGGTTCTGGGAAAATTGAAGGGAACTTAAGATTGTCGAACTGCCGCGAGAAACTCTGGGCGAGTGATGCAACAGTGGAAGACATACCGTGCGTTAGAGTGGAAAGAATCATTTGAGGATATTAGCACATATCTCACGCCGGATATACCTTCATACAATCCACCTTTCATACGACCGCGTCATAGAAAAAAAAGCAATATAGCGAACGAGGTATGATCAATAGCATCAACGGAGCTGTTGCTTTTGTGCTCTTAATAGCAGAGATGACAAGATTCTGTGCAATCCGATTGAAGAAGAAATACATATATATCGGAGCGGTGATATAGATTTTGACTAGCTATTATAGCTAGTCCAAGTGTGTGAACGTTGTGGCAATACTATTCCGTCCCGAATGAAGTGCTAGCTCCTTTGCACGGATGAGATATTCATCGGAGCATGAAAGATAAATATTCCTCGGAGCGTAAAAGATAAAATATTCCCCGAAGTATAAAATATGACTTTGAAATATCTGTAGACTTTTTCGAAGATAGATTATATCAATCTTGTAGTACAAAAGTTTGCCTATGAGATGCATATCTTCGGTTGCCACTATGATCCTGTCTAGCAATCTTGCACATTGTATGTTCTTTTGGAACTCATACATCATGTTGCAGCTGCGATTACTCATTTTATAGTATCTCCGTGGTAGAATTTATTCAAAGTTAAAAACACGTACGGCCATTAGAGTAGTTTACCTGAGTAAACATCAAGAATGGACAGCAAATACATGGCCTTCTGTATAAGATTCAACACGCCTTTGTTCGTTGGATTTAAACTGGAAATGAATTTGTATCCTATAAGTTTATTATTAAAATATTGTCCGATACTGTTATTACTAAGCTTAGTATATAGTTTTACTAGGATACGCCGCGTATACCAAGTACAACGACATAGTTGATACTAGTGCACATGGCCTGTATAGGTTTTGGTGTTTTTTTTGCCTTTGCATATTCCACATGATATAGTAATAATTGACAGTTGATCCGCAATTCAAGTCCAGCACTCGTCTCACATACCGAACCTAACGAACCTGAAACAGTTATGTATCGAGGATCCACCCTGGTTGGGTTACATGAAGATTAAAAGATTCCATTCTTGTGCTTGCGTAGCATAACGGACAAGTAGATTCACATATATGTCATACGTTCACTTTGAATTGTAAGTTAATAGGGTCCATAGCGTGAGAAGACTCACAATGATATGATTGAAGCGAGGGAAAAAAAGGCACGCATATGCAGGTATCGTACGTGCAAGAAGCGGACTTAAGTACCGAAAAATGGAGGGGATGTTTCTTAAATCTCGCTGTACATATATTTTTTCCCTCTTTGCAATTTGCATTTCATTCGGGTCGAATAACAGTTGAATGCTGCGGTTTTAATCGCTCTTCATTTGTCCTCTTTGTTTGTCATTTGTTGAATGCGATCCTCATTGTCTTCGTCCAGTTAGATTTTACCCAGGACAGACTTTTGGAGGGGCCATGAGCCCTATATATACGGTATTCAGATCTCGTGAGCACATATAATTCCGCCGGACATGTTATTACGTCAGCAATCTGGAAGGCAGTTATTCAAGAAACCCAATTTTGACTTTCACATGATTACTAGGGCGTGATTATTCCTGACTGGCTATTGCTCCTATGTATAACTTTTCGGATACCTCGACGGATATACAATCTTCACATATTTCAATAGGCAATATCCAAATGATACTCTATTCGG
>NW_014040379.1:119015-123140 GCF_001186125.1 Sphaeroforma arctica JP610 | reverse complement strand
TGTAGTAGTGTGTGTGTGTGTGTGTGTGTGTGTGTGTGTGTGTGTGTGTGTGTGTGTATATATATATGTATATATATATATATATCGATCTAATGCACGATAGAGACTTACAGATAATCCAGCTGATAGGAGAGAGCACCCACATGAGCACGTACACAGGCCAGCTGCAGTAGTAACCAATAGCCAGTCCGAATTTGGAGCACACGGCTTGTGGAATAATTTCACCAAAGAACAACACTGCAGTGACGGACACGATAATGGCGGCTACAGAGGGCATCATCTTGTCCAGAAAAATGGGCAGCGTTTCCATGGCAGCGGCATTGCATAGCAACAGAGTAACTGTGGAGCAAGTAGAAGAATGAGAGAGTGCATTCAATTGTGCTAGCACACTGATAATTCCGAGTCTGCTAAGCTTTTGGTGTATCTGCATTGGCCAAAGGAACTATATACAGACTATTAGATTAAGAGCAACCCTAAAGCCCCCAACGTCTATAACCCAATCCTCAGACCTATGAGCAAAGCCATCCCGACAATTGTGGTGATAGCCGTACGCCGGGGCCATTTAGCACCGAATCATACAGACAGAAGCACTCGCTTCATACTCAGACCGACTGACCAACCTACTACCGATAGTCTAAGGCATACGTAGCTACCAGTGCTTGGATTTGTTCGACACATCGTCGATACTCAACACATACGTAGATGCGGACTCCGATGTGTCTCCATATATATCGGCTGAATAGAATGTAGTATCATGCCCCGTATATCTTCAGACTCTCGAGTGCAGTCCACACTTCCGTACATTCGGGTGCAATGCCATCCTTATCTCTGAACTAGCCTATAGTTGTCGAGGTCTGTTGCATACGTGTTTGCTACGACTCACACGATGAACTGTCTCTGACCACCCGTGCCTAATAAATAAAGCTCATTCACTCTGTCAGCTTTGTGTATTTGACATATCATCTAAGGTACTCGAATGCAGACGCAAGAGTTCAGCCATGCATATATACTTCTTGGAAAGGTCTAGGTTTTGGACCGGTCCTAAACCGACTGGATGCAAATCCTATACCTGATGTCACCTACCCGGCAGTACCTGTGTCCTCACTTGGGGGTTCAGGTTGCTACAGAATTTCAGTCTAAGCAGTGTTGGTGATCTTTAAACTTTGCATCTCTAGCAATACACACCCTACCGCGCACATTCATAGAAGTAGATCCTTAAGTAATATCACATATGCACTGGCTGTAATCCAATACTCTTTTGTAGTGTCTGTCCCTTTACTGTCGGTGGTATCGGTGTGGCTGCAGTTGCGCTTCATGAACTGTCTAACCAACATCACCCATGATTTCGAACCCACAACGATATCTACATATGGGATGGCACTAGCACAAATTGACAACCTCTTTGTACAAACCATGCCCCCCAGCAACCAAATGAAGTGCTTCTTTTCTATCGGGGTATCGAACGATGCCGCACACATACGATACAAACGGATCTATTCATTTGTGTGCATATCCGGACAACACTGAGCGTACAACATGTGTGATGGCTACTATAACTCATTAAGGGACTTTCCTCCACATCACATAAATCACATACCTAATCATCAATGCTCGTCAGTACTAGTTAGAAAAGCACCACTATAGTACACAATCAATATGTACCTATGAATAGCAGATATGTAACAATACGCTAACAATCATTGCTTCGTCTGGCACAGACAGTCGCGCCACCAAAGTATACAGCCAACATCTTCATAGGAATATTGGTTATGTACTAATACTCATACCAATAACAACCAGTGCCGCTCATAGAGGATGCATCATGTTGAATAGACTGTTGTACATACAAACTACACATACAATAGAACTCTTGTGATATCACTTATGTAATAACACAGCTAACAACCAGTGCTTCTTCTCCATAGGGGATGCTTCATGTTGAATAGACTGTTGTACATACAAACTACATATACAATAAATCCCCAGTGATATCACTTATGTAAAAGCACAGCTAACAACCAGTACTTCTTCTCCATAGGGGATGCATCATGTTGAGTAGACTGTTGTACATACAAACTACACATACAACAAAACCCCAGTGATATCTCTTCTGTAATAACATACCTAACAACCAGTGCTTCTTCTCTATCAAAGGAATCAAAGATGCTGCATATATCCGCTCCTGTGGTTCTCCGCCTTCTTTCAAGACTTGTAACATTGTCACATCAAACGATAACAGACCAATCGTCAGCCCTGACATGATACCTGTATATGTAATCAAACACATGATGAACTTGTGATATATTTTACATGGCGAATGCGGGTAGGTCTACGACAATCCGATCATAAATAGCTGTATATGTAATCAAACACGTGATGAGTATGTGATTTATTGTACATAGCAAATGCGTGTAGGTTTACGACAAAGCCCTAGGTCCTATAACAAACACCTGGGAAGTAAATGACAGGCAAGTTTTTAGTAGGCACATGCATGGCCGATACGTGTAAAGTATAGTGAACACTTGGTAAGTCCATAACACAATACTTGCGCACGTTACGAACACATGGAAAGTGTATGATAGACACCTGTTTTGTGTAGCGACCAAGTAGTATAAGGGCCTAGTAGAGGTGTAACCCATACCGACTATAACATAGCGTAGGATACTCATATGCACCAATGCATGTACATGTATGATTATAAGCATACAGATAATACCATAGCGTGAGGTACTTATATGCAGCAATACATGTTTATGTATGATTAAAACCATACAGATAATACCATAGCGTAGGATACTCATATCCACCAATGCATGTACATGTATGATTATATGCATACAGATACTACCATAGCGTGAGGTACTTATATGCACCAATGCGTGTTTATGTATGATTACAACCATACAGATAATAACATAGCGTAGGATACTCATATCCACCAATGCATGTACATGTATGACTATAAGCATACAGATAATACCATAGCGTAAGGTACTTATATGCACCAATGCATGTTTATGTATGATTACAACCATACAGATAATACCATAGCGTAAGGTACTCATATTCACCAATGCATGTACATGTATGACTAAGTGAGTAAATCGGTCTTGAAGTTTATCTGCTGAAGTTGTATAGGTGAGCCTTCCGATTGGGCTATGCGTCCGCAACCTTGAACACATCTCACGGACATTCGCACACACAATTCGCAACAAAACAACAAACAAAGACCTGACCATCATTGAACACGAGCTGCAAACAGTGTCCTCCGGTCGACTTCGCATGCAGCTGTATTAACAAATAACATGGCTCTGATAGTATACAAAGGTATCCGAAGTACACCAAATACGAGGACATCTTCGCATACTATAGGTAGCGGTAGCGATGCAATGACCCTTTAGACATATGGTTTTTATGTGGAATAGTTACAAAACATAAACTTTCCAAAAGTGTCTAGAGTTACTCAAGTGCTTCAATACAACCCTCAGAATGTATTATACACGATGTAGTCCACGAGATATCTATACAAATTTTACGATTATATAAACATAGTATAGATATCAGCAGATCATTTCTAAAACACACAAATATTCCAATGGCTGACTACAAATGCTACACTGTATACCTGCGAGTATAAAGCAGAAGATGCAAATGTCAAGATGTTCGTAGAACAAATCCAATGATTAAATAGACATAGTATGTACATAGGCAAATCCGTTCTAATAAACGAACCATATTCCAAAAACTGCTTATAACTGCACTTATGCTACATACCCGCGAGTATAACGTAGGATAAGCGTGTCCTTCCAAAATGTTTGTAAAATTATTTCCACACGGTATATTTACGAACCGTTCTAGAAATATAAACATTCCAAAAGCTTGCTATAACCGCTTATGATTGTACATAAACTGCATAGCCGCAAGCACAAAGCAGGAGATTCATTTTCCGAGTTTTGTTAGGACATATTCAATGATTCATTAGACACATAATATCTACATCAGCTTAGAAACATATATATGTATATATATATATATATGTGTGTGTGTGTGTGTGTGTGTATGTGTGTGTGTGTGTGTATGTATATATATATATATATATATATATATACTACTACGAACGTCGTC
>NW_014040379.1:112547-118481 GCF_001186125.1 Sphaeroforma arctica JP610 | reverse complement strand
TATAGATATATATAGACTTGACTAATCAAATATCAGCTGAGGTAATCAGTTGAGGTAACGCTCCGCTTCGGATATCGTTTTAATCGACCGGTACGACTGAAGGACTCCGCCTTGATGCGCATGAGCCTCGAAATGATACCGTTGACTCTTAGACTATAGAAGAATTCTGTTATTCCTTGCCGAAAGGCCTGCCATTATAACGTGTTGGGCTGTGGCTTCTGTTAAAACACGAGCTCTGACGAATATTCTCTGAGGATCTGGATAGCTGCATCGTCAGGTGTTGTGTTGTGGCCAGGTATCAGAACATGATATGCGCTGGTGAGGTGTTGTAGAAAAGCGAATGTCGTGGAGTCAACTGGTCCGAGAATCATTTTTTCGTGTAGACGTTTGGAGCGATAGTCACGCTTGACCTTGTGAAGATTCACGTCGAGAGAACTATGTATAACACTAAACGTGATTGAGTACGAGAGTACTATCTATAGCACTCAACGTGATCGAGTCTGGCTCGAATTCGGGGTAAGCGGATCCAATCTCAAATTCTTGAACCAGATTTCGACTTGCGCATGTGTCGACTCGCTCATCTGGGAACCTTTGAGTCCCAAAGTCAGTTTATCGTTAAGCCCACTAACAGCAAAGTGTCTGGATATGTTCTTGTGGTTAGTTATGACATTTGCAGCCAAGTCTGTATCTCGCGTCTGTTATCTGGATTACAACTTCAAAGTGCGCATCTGAACTTTCATGCGTTTCTGCATGTAGGGCGCTTAGAATCCCGACCTTGACATTACCGCTATAAAGATTCTTCAAGTTCTTGTGTATATTCATTTTCATTTAATATCTGTCCGAGAAGAAGAACTGCCCTGGATTTACATCAGCCTTACTCAGGAACCCGTCAGCGAACACGTCAGTGGCGTCCCTGGCCCTTGGCCTACCGATTTCTGCAAACTATCTAGAGCAGGCTTATAGATGGCTTTTGTCTCCATGTAGAACAACATCTTACCAAAGTGCTTGATCTTACCATCATTTTCCTTTCCTACAATAGACAAAGCGTACCGAATACTGTATATATAGCCGTCACACATAGCCAGAAAGTTATTAGCTTCGTAACCTCGATTTTGATAGAAAAATACATATCTGGCAAGAATAGCATTGGCCTTTATACTTGTTATCTTGATCTATTAATAACAGTTTGCTAACTTGAAAACTCCCTTGCTTGCTATTTTTATCTAACAACAACAGTTTACTTACTTGCAAACTCCCTTTGCTGTTATATATATATATATATTAACAACAGTTTGCTAACTTAATTTCTCTCTATATGAATCTACTAACAACAGTTTGCTAACTTACTAACAACAGTTTGCTAACTTACTTACTATCTTACTTGTTATCTTAATTTACTAACAACAGTTTGTCAACTTACTTTCTCTCTTACTTGTTATCTTAATCTATTAACAACAGTTTGCTAACTTGCAAATTTCCTTGGTTGTCATCTTGATATATTAACAACAGTTTGCTATCTTGCAAATTTCCATAATTGCTATTTTAATATATTAACAACAGTTTAATTCTACTTGTTATCTTGATCTATTAACAACAGTTTGCTAACTTGAAAACTTCCTTGCGTGCTATTTTGATCTATCAACAACAGTTTACTTACTAGCAAACTTTCTTTGTTGTTATATTTATCTAATAACAACTGTTTGCTAGCTTTATTTCACTCTATATGAATTTATTAACAACAGTTTGCTAACTTACTTACTCTCTTACTTGTTATCTTAATCTATTAACAACAGTTTGCTAACTTACTTTCTCTCTTGCTTGTTATCTTAATCTATTAACAACAGTTCGCATACTTTAAAACTCCCCTTGTTGTTATATCTATCTAGTAACAACAGTTGGCTAAGTTAATCTCTCTCACTTGTTATCTGAATCTATTAATACGAATCTGCAAACTTACTTTATCTCTTGCTTGTCATCTTAATATATTGTCAACAGTTTGCTTACTTGTAAATTTCCTTGCTTGTTATCTTAATCTATTAACATCAATTTGCTAACTTGCAAATTTTCTTGGTTGTTAATATTTATCTATTAACAACAGTTTGTTAATTTGTAAATTTCCTTGGTTGTTATCTTAATCTAATAACAACAGTTTGCTAACTTGCAAACTCCCTTGCTTGTTATCTTGACCTATTGACAACAGTTTGATTACTTGCGAACTCCCTTATTTGCTGTTTCAGTCTATTAACAATAGTTTGCTTACTTGCAAACTCCCTTGCTTGTTATCTTAATATATTAACAACAGTTTGCTGACTTGCGAACTCCCTTGCTTTTTCTCTTATTCTATTACCGACAGTTTGCTAACTTGTAAACTGCTTTACTGTTAATTATCGATTCTTCTTCGCGTATCAACAGATTTCTCTTTTTATACGCAAGCACCTTTAGTGTTTCATAGCCAATTGTAAATATTCTAATAAAACTACGATATCGATAATAAACTTTAATTTTAAAACAACTACATTATGTTTATCACTAAATACAGATGCTGCATGGGAATTCGCATTCCAATGTAGCACATGTAAGTAGCGGACCACGAACAAGGTATTGTCGAATAAATACCCGAAGACATTTACGTTCTTCAACACATGCTTTGAATTCAATCATAGCATTATACCCAGCTTTATGGCCGACAAAACAATTCTATTTCATATTTGCCTTTTGCAAGTCCATATTAGGGTCTTTCTGTTTGATAGCATTTACTTCTATCAGTGCCACGTACTCTCGTTTGCCACCCTTTACTCCTCTTACACGTTTCCGCACCCCTTCGTACATCTTCACGCGTTCTAGATTCACTATGATTTCGGAGTATTTGAGCATTCTCAATAGAGATCTGAATACAATTATTCGTCTGGAGTAGACTTTGCCATAAATATTAAGCAGATGATCTACCATGCTTTTCTCGGTCACTAAATTGCCATCGCACTTGAGAATGTAGCACAGATATGGCACAAACTCTTTGAAGAATGCTCCCTGTTCAACCATATTTCGTGACATGACTTATTCACTAACACGTAGCACTCACCAGGCGTTGCTTTTAGTCTTCGAGAACATCTCCCAATCAACTGAGCCCAATATAATTACGCATGCCTAGGCCAAATGCTACTGTTGCTGGTATGACCTGATTACTTGATTGCTTAAATTGTCGTTCCACAGATGTATGCTCTTCCGTAGTCAGCTGCGTGATACACTGCACAGCTGCGTCCCCCTTGACTGATATTGCGCATCTCTACACGTACACATAATTGTTTGATCTTCGTATGCTTTCGGCGTTGCGCATACACTACCATTTTGGTGTTTGAGAACTTCAATAGCTGCGCATTTAAACGGCTTGTTGTCATCATGTGCAGATCTGATCCACCAAACTAACACGTTAGAGAGAATTCTCTGCACACGGGACAGCCTACGTAAATACTGTCAATTTGGAAGAGATATTTCAAAACAAACGTGATTCTGAATTCACACTTGTAGCAGTCAGTAGACACACTCCGGTTTGCAATGCTCAGGAAACCGTGGATTTTTAAGTTGTGAAGGACGAAACTGCCACAATACTAGTGTATGCGCTTCGTCAAAGAGAAAAAACGCTAATACGCACGAGTTCTAACAGAGAACTTAAAAGCACGTCACTCTATTTTTTTCTGGGGATACAATTAGTATACTAGCTTACCCAGTACTATTGCAGTATTCGATAGTATCTCTTATCTTTTTTCCGTTTTTCTTGAGTCTTGAAACCATCTAACATTTGCTTCTCCATATGTGGGTTACCTAGTGCAAGTAATGGAACTCGATAAACAGCAACCCTTGGTACCATTTTTGATACAGTCTCAAAGGCATTAGTTTTGCTCTCTCCAGTTTCAACATTGTGTAACACTGTCGCGCCTTTACACAGATCAGTGTAGTAGAAACTCCTTGATCAAGGACCTGGTTCCCTGGTTTAGGATAAACCTGGTTAACAGGTTTTAGCTCCACGAGGCCACACATGCTGAGACTTGTGGATGTCACGTAAACAGTCAAAGACTAATAAATATACCCAACGGAGGCTCACAAAGCCTCAGTAGGTTGTATAATCGTATTTGGCGTGTCTGTTACATTTTTATGACTAAAATTCAAGGTTTTTTAAATTTTTTTATTAACTTCTCATACTAATTCAACTAGAAAACGTATTCTAATAGAATGTTTTTTTTTAGAATTAGTCCATACATGGCCTTATTTGGATATCTACAATGTTTGGACGCATTGCCAAAACGGAAGAACGAGCAACCAGAAGGTATAGTTCAAGCCCCACAAACAAGTGGATGATTCAGTGATTCTACAGAGAAAATCAATCAGATTGTCTCCAAATACTATGATACAAATTGTACGATGTAAAGAAACAAAGTAACATAAGGATAATAGGTATAGGGTGAATGCGTGGCACATGACAATGTGCCGTACATATAGTACGTGTGTAATATATGAATAACTATGTATAACATATGAATCAGGGTGTTATGTTTATGAACGGAATAGGCACATCAGGTGCATACATGATGATAACCAATGTAAAGTACATGGAAGTGTAAATGTTTCGACACACGTAAGGTTATAGTACTAGTACACGTGCAGTATACAAGGTACATGCACAATATAGGTAGCTATACGTGTATACATGTTGGTACATACAGTAGAAGAATGAGTAATGGTGTGTGCACAGGACGAGTGCACCCAGGCACAATATAAGTAGCTATATGGGTTTACATGTTTGATGAGTACACGAAATTATTATACATACACATGTACGTAGAAGCACGAGTAGTAGTGTGTGTACATAACTAGTACACGTAAAGCATAGAGGGTGTAATTATAGGTTGTTTGGGCATAAACATGAGCAGA
This sequence comes from Sphaeroforma arctica JP610, assembly GCF_001186125.1. Taxonomy (NCBI): domain Eukaryota; class Ichthyosporea; order Ichthyophonida; genus Sphaeroforma; species Sphaeroforma arctica. The sequence continues at coordinate 113,555 of NW_014040379.1, read as the reverse complement.
TACATACATAACCTAACCATGTACATGTATAGGAACGCATGATGAATGGATGGAAGAAAACTACTTTTAGATAGAAGAAAACTACTATAAGGGTAATCTATACGAATACTACGTGGCTCATGCATGAATATGTTGTGTGTTGTCAATTGTACACACATTGAAGCTAGCTACGCAAGATACACACATACGTAGCTAAACATGGAAGGTAGACACTCATAACATGGAAACACAGTGACAGTGGCGGATTCAGAACGCCATCACGAAGGTACCAGAAGAACTACTACCGTGCAACGGAACCAAAGGTGTGTCGTACGAGTGTTATATATTGGTGAATGATATCGTCAGTTAGTTACTTTAGACATGTATAAGTAATAGTTAATCACATTAAGGTAGGTATGTATGAGTCATAGTAATTGCATTAAGGTGGTACTACATGTACGTATATGTACATATACATTATTCCTAAACCTGGGAGCCAGGTTTCCTTGATCAAAGGGTTTCTACTACATCTGCAAGGATATCCTCTTGAAAACCATGGAGTTCGATCTTCATTTCATCCAAGCTTACCAGTCATGGTCTAACAATAGAAATAATAAAAATGTATCAGGTAATATATCAGGTAAAAACGTTACCCTTTGTGTTATAGGTTATACTTTGTTACCAAAACAACTCACTACTTTTAGCCCAATTAAATTGTCACGTGTATATTCAATTAAATAACATTTATTTGTTACATTTTTCGGTATATTTGAAGCATAACTAAGGCAGTTTAAGTACTGAAATGATTATAAACATATGCCGTTGCACACACATACACTTCCTTCTCTCTCTCTCTCACACACACACACATACACACACTCTCTCTCTCACTCACTCTCTCACTCTCCCACTCTCTCTCTCTCTCACACACACACACTCTCTCTCTCTCTCTCACTCACTTACTCACTCACACTCTCACTCGCTCACTCACTCACACATACATACATACACACACACACACATATATAT
>NW_014040379.1:89250-111682 GCF_001186125.1 Sphaeroforma arctica JP610 | reverse complement strand
ACACACACACACTATATATATATATATATATATATATATATATATATATATATATATATATATATATATATATATAGATATATATATATATGTAAGATTCGGTCTATCAAGGCGATATTAACGCCTTAGAGTAATTAAACGCTTAGGTTAAGTCTAAGTATAGTTAAATTCGAAATAAATAAACGAAATGAGTCTTTTAGTAAATTTAGGTATGTCTCGTGAAAACAGCAATACTCTGAGGGATTGTGAGGCTGAGAAATTGCCTATATATAATCCTCTCAGTACTGTTTTCGCCGAAGGGATTTTATTTAGTGTTTCGTTGTCGCTCTATTAGAAGCTATGGTATATTTCGTTGGGGTGAATCCGAGAGACTCATAAAATCCTATCTTTATAAAAAAAGAAAAGAAAAATACTCTTGATGTCCATAGTTATTGCATTAACCAATAACTTGCCACTTATCAATAATTACCAACTTAGCCTTCATCAGACTGGCACATCTGGTTGGCTGAACGGATGTTAAACTAGGTAACGCTAATAGTCCCTAGAAACCTATATTCGGTTGAGCCATCTCGCTACCGAAGTATTCAGATATAAATAGAAATCATGTCTTTGGCATTTTAATCTGGCCTTTTAATGGCCTTATCCAAATATCTGATATGTAAAATGGAAAAGGTATGTAATTAATAAAAACAGTTATAACCCATTTTAGGAAACTTAAGTTCTTCGTACTATTAAGAGTACGTTTATAGTTTACGTACTGCTTAAGAGTATGTTTATAACATAGAGTCTAATGTGGAGGCCCGGCTATTACACAGCCCACACCCAGCTTTGAAATCCAAGGGAGACTAGTTTCTCACTCAAGCCGATTTTGGATTACAAAGCGAGAAGGAAAAACGGGTCGAAACATTAAGTAGCATAACATATAGTTAATGTTTCTCAGGCGGAGAAGTGAAGCGTTCTCGTATACCCTGTGAGTTTTGGGCTTAGGTCCAGTAGGTCCGGGGTGGTCGACTGGACGTTTCCTACGCTTCAGTGTCTTAAGCACATATGAAGGGTGGGCATTAAAGCTCGGGATAAATGCTGTAGGCGGGTAAGTTTTAACTTCCGTGCCTTCAGATGATGGAGACATGCTATCTTTTTCAGCTTGTGACTTATGCAGGCGTTTACGCTATTTTTGATTAAAGGTTTTTAAATAGTCTTGATTATCGAAAGCATCTGAAATCAACTCAGCGATTGTACCGTCTATAAAGCGTGTACGATAGTATGTATAACCTCCCTTATCTGCTCTCCATATAATGTCTTTAAATTCAGAACGATCAAGAGGTGCATTAGAGTCATGTCTTCTTGCGAGTATAATCTCAGTAGTCGGAATCCGACTAGTGCCTATAATTAAAGCACTAGAACCGTCGGGGTTATTAACATCATAGGTTCCACTTTTAGTGTCGGCTACAGAGATTATGTATGATCCTATCCATTTCGATGTTAGTACAGTAGCATCGGAATCACGTTGACGGATATTAACTCTGTCTCCAACCTGATACTCTGCTATCTTTTTGGTAGCGTTCCATCTATTTTGCCTTTTTAATAAGGCTATATTGCGTGTTTCTCGCAAGCAAGGATATACAACGTTATAAATACGTTGTACTTCTCTAACCATGGTAACTCAATGTGATTAGGTTCGGCCTTGTTCAAAGGTATTTGTAACTCCCTATATCTGCCACGAAAATAGTGAGCTGGTGTTGTACCTGTAACCGGATCAGCACACTCGTTCATTTGTGTTTGTACCCATTTAAGGTGGTACGACCAATCATCTGAATTATCCGTTAGTGCAGTACGTAAAAAGAACTTAAGTCTTCTTTGGCGCGTTTCATTCGCGCCTTGTGTTTTCGGTTTATATGGTACACCCCTTTTATGGCACATGCCTGATACGAGTACTAACGATTCCATTACGTCATCGCAGAACTCGCTACCGTTATCAGTGCACATGTTTGATTTAGGGGGGGGAGGGTTAGGGAAATGATTTGTACAACAAATTGATGACATCTTTCATACTTTTCTAATCTCTAACAGATGGAAAAATAGACCTTCTCTGATACCCGCCCAATAAATAGCAACATGTTTATCATTAGAAGTCAGTATCTGCCCTAATAATACATCCACGTGCGAATATAGATCAAGAAATTGATATTCGCAATTCTCAGGAAAATGGGAATAAATATATAGACAAAGTTGAATTCTACGACTGATGCACTCGTTATAGATACGAAGGATACGTACTTAGTTTAGTCTATACTTCCGTAAATCAGATAAGTATCAATTTGCAGAAATATCACCTTAGTAGCGATATGCTACAATTTGTCCGTCACGGTCTATTGACCGTAAATCGAAGTATTGTATGTCCGATAGAAAATCCAGCAATTGGTGACTGTACATTTGAAATTGATAATAAGGTATTACCTCCCCATAAAACGATAATGGATCTACGCCAGGAATGTGGATAAGCGTATAAGGATGAACATCTGAATCACTTCTTCGTATCTCACTGTGCTGCCCTGATGGATTGGCAGCCCATAGAGTATTTAGGTCGATGAGAGAATTTCCGAGAATGGGGTCAAAGAATGGCACAACCTCGTGAATGGGGTTCACCATACTCTTTATATATTTGTTCATCAAATACGGCGTCGATGTCCACGTCCATCACATGGCTGCTGAAGAAATCGGACGTAGTCGGAGCACATGTACTTCTACTGGAGCTTTGATTAAAAAATTGATCAGGCATAGATGCGGCATGAGTTCTGCTTTGCATCATAAAATAAGATCCAGCTCTTTGATGAGAAATATATTCAAAGCATCGACGTAGTGCACCTGCTCAGCCAAAGACCGTACACTCACATGACTGATTTGGGCCGTTATAGTCGTTATGTTGCTTTGATATCGATACCAGATACAACACAGTCAGAACTTACACTAAGGGACCAAAGTGACATGGAGATGATGAATAAGTATGTTAAATTAATTCTGATACATTGGTCGAAAGAGAATAGCCTAAAAGTTATACGGTTTTTTAATGTATACTAATTTTAACTATCTATGTTTATGATATGTATCTAGCAAAAGCCATCCGACTCTGCTTGATATTGAATCTGAGCCTGATAATGACGAGGACCAAAAGAACTCGAAGAATGATTCCGGCATCGGTGATAATTTCCATTCTGCAGACACAGAAATTACAAATCGAAAACCTGTACCGAAACCGAGACCAAAACGAGCATCAAGTATTATATCTCCGCCAAGGCCATTGGAGACTCTGCCATCCAGATAAAAAAGGTAGTCGATAGTTTGATACATCCATGATAAGTGATAAGAGATAAGTTATTTGTATTGATTTATTACGCACTCCTAACGAAGATTTCAAACTTGATGTGGATTATGTAGGATGTTCAATGAAGAAAAAGGCGATGACGACTTCCAAGACACACATAATGTGAATCACTCTGCGACATCTGTACCAAAGCGGTCAAATCCGAGAGTCTCAAAGCGTGATACCGCTGCTCCACGACACGAAGGACCGTCCCCAGATTACTCTTCTACATGGGATCCGGACATACATGAAATCAAAGAGGGCGTACAATTTAGCTATTTTAACGAAACTACGGCATTTATAGCTGCTGTATGTAATACTGTCATATCGTACTGATCAATGTATATAGTACATATTTCCGCAAAACTCTAACACTAAATTACTTTGCAGTATGCAGCGTACCACCATACTGTCGTGTCTTGGAGAGGGATGTCAATTTGAAACGAGGTTACTACGCTGTAGTGTGCTACAACGCCAAACAAAACTAAACAAACTCACATATTGAAAGGGCTACAAATGTGGATCTAATGAAGAGGCGCGATCGTAGATCCGGAAAGACAGGCTGCGATTTTCTGGTGTGAAAGATGATGAGAGTAGGATGCGGTTGAAAATAACATCATACGATTTGACACATGATCCAAAATGCGCACGAGGCTCTGTCGCTAATCAAGTAATGAATAGGAAGCAAGGAATGATATATTGAGGCACTTTTCATTAATGCCAATACCCAAAGCACATCCACAAAATATTAAACACCAATATATTGAACATATTGAGCTGAGACTCATATGTAGTATTGCTATTTCCACAACAATAGGAATGGGAACGTTTCTGCTTTGCAGTAGATTTCGGTGCAAATTATGCTGGTATGCCACTCGGGTAGGGACCCTCCCAAACAGCGCGCGGAGGAAGTTGATCCAGTTTTCGGGCATTCCAGCGTGGCGCAGACGTACCCATATGCGTAGGAAAGCGACCTTGTCGTATGCTTTGGATATGTCCAGACAGACGTCGTTCCACTCCTCTTCTGACTGTGTCTCAGATTCCATGGCGGCAAGTGCTTGGGTATGACAGGAGTACCGTGATTTGAAGCCAGCCGGGGTGGCTCGCAATCAGATTAAGAAAGCACTTTTCAAAGATGCGTCTGTGTCCCAGATTGTGGTATTGCTCGATGGTATGAATTTGCGCCACATGGCTGGTCCCAGGTACGTATTGTTTGCTATACTGCGGCATGTATGACTGGTTGTTCATGCCTTGTGTCAAAGTATGGAGGTTTTCGTATGGAGGTTCAGTGCCTATATTTGCTACTAATGCGACGTTCGTAAATTTGCGCCTAATGGTTGGTGTCCGTTGTGTACTGTTTGTGATGCTGAGACATGTATGCCTGGTTATTCTTGCCTTATGTCAAAGTATGCGAATGGTCTAAGTACATTTCGAGGGGTGTTTCTCGGCGGTGGATATCATCAAGTGGTATTGGTTGATGGGTTGGTGGTCACTGTGGCGTGTGAGTGAGCGGGGTTGGTGGGGAAGGTGGGGTGCCGTGTGTCCGGTTGGTAAGCGGTCTGGAGGGGTGGTGTATCCTGTCAAAGTATGTATTTTCAATATGGAGATTTAGTGTCTATCTTTGCTACTAATGTGATGCCCCATGGGGTTTGCCCCGTACTGTCTCGCCTTTAGCTAAAACCCGTTGATTGTGTGTTTCCACTAGCATCGGGTCTTCTTCTAGCACAGTTAGGGAATCACGTTGCATTTGAGTAGTATAGTACACATATCGTGATGATGGTTGCTTCTTTCACGACTTTGTCAAGTACATCCGGTACGAGCTCTCGAAGTGGAATTGCCATTGCATTTTCTTCCTGTGCACACTTTGGTAGTAACGCATTCAGTATTTTGTTTGTTATTTATATGTGTGTTCATTGTGTGCCGATATAAACAGATATACTGTGGATTTGCTAAACTGTCTTCCGGCTGTAGAATCCGGAATATAACTTGCAGTCTATTTCCGATATGGTTAATGTCATGTTTATTTTCAAGGTGGTGTACTATTGGCTTTTGTGTGTTGTTATGTTTGCGATTATTAATACATCTGGCGTTTTGGTATTAATTGCATCTTCATATAGACGCGACAATTAATCTGCCTTTTGGTTGTCCTTGTCTGGGACATGTAGCAGTGGTGGAGGAATATTTTTACTACCCATTTGGCTTTAGGGGTTTAGGGTGCTATGGTTTTTATATTCAGGGGTTTAAGGATAATGAACTATATGTATACTAATAGCAGGATTGCACAGCTAACCAACCCATCGGCAGGTCCAGCCAAAGATTTACTTTCCGAAGCGCAGCATTGATAATGATCGAAGAAAATTGGGTATTGACAATAATGCCCTTGTGGTCTGTTCAATTGAACCTTGGTCTTCTCAGTTTCATCAGTGTAATTTAATAGATATCTCACGAGCGCTGGATATTGACATAGTGGCATAGACTAAGAACAGGTCTCTGTATTGCGTAGTAAACTCGATACTGTCTTCACAATTTTCTATTTTGAAGAAAGGATCTCTCGTTAACTTCGGAAATTCCGAGATCTTCAGTAGTTTAGATAATGCTGGTTCATTGACCTTATCACCTGAGTATGAACGCATCATATCTAGCTCGCTAATGTAATGACTGATTTGAAATAATGCGTCCTCCTCGTCATCACCACACGCATTGATGGTCTGGTCGTAACTCTTTCTGAGCTCTGAGTCAACCAGAGGTATGCGACGCTCGGGCTGCTGATCATAGATGCCTACTCTCATAAGCATGATGTTAATTCTGCCTCCTCTTTTGTTTCCTTCGCAGCTGTTATGGCGTCCTCGAAATGAGATGCTTCCGCTGCGAAAGTTGTGCTGTCAACTGTATCCCAGTTGGTTGCCATATTCTGGACAGGAGCTTGAATTTTGTTCACTTTTATACTTATGAAATAAAATAATTGTGTACAATGTGAATATTGAACATCCAAGCTACGTGCATGTATATGTAGAATAATACATACTTTTTATGAGTCTAAACTCTACTTTGCTCGTATACAACCACACTATTGCCTGTCAATTGTGAACAAAACACGATTCGAAGAGGCTTTTCAGGAGTACTCTACTCTTTTAGTATTTAATATATCTTCATGTAGATGCGTCAATTTATCTGCCATTTGGTTGTCCTTTGCTGATTTTTGCTATCCATTTGGCTTTAGGGGTTTAGGGTGTTAGGATTTTAATATTTCGGGTTTAAGGGTACTAAACTATCTATATACTAAGAGCAGGACTGCACAGCTAAACCATCTACAGGTTCAGCCAATAAAATAGTTTCTGAACCGCAGCATCAGTGATGATCTTAGACAATAGTGTATTGACGATAACGCCCTTGTAAGTTGTTCAATTGAATTTGGGCACACTTTAGCAGTTTCTAAGAGAATATGTGAATGACAATCCGAATCTTTTATTATTGTTATCTGCATTAAATACCAGGCTAATGAAGGATTGAATACTTCGTAGATCTCGTCTACTGATAAAGAGAACATTACAATACAGCACGGATTGCCCATTTATGTGCAGAAGCAGCATCTATTATTGTTAATATAAAGAAAACCCAGTGATCACATTCGTCGATTTATGGTGGCCCAGTATTGTATATGGATGCTTCCGTGGTATACATACAAAATACAATAACGCAAAATTAAAAGAAGAAAGAATGATTAACAAAAATTCGCGAACCGGGAATTGAACCCGGGTCTTCCGCGTGACAGGCGGAGATACTAGCCACTATACTATCCACGAGACAAAAGACTGTGTTTTATTGATATTTATTATTCACAAAATAAATACATATATATTGTCTTGGGTCTATTGCATTCGCAGTTTTTGGACCCCCAACTTGTCTTCGCAGCTATAATAGTTATTTGCAAGGGTGCTCCAAAGCACATTTATGTTTCAGGGAAGCCCTCCCATATTTTTGGGCCAAACATCTTCGTTTTTTTATAAGTACCAGAACTGGTATTGATGACGTCTTCTCCGCCTTAATATCATGTTGCCTAGTATATATATATATCTCTGCCCTCTGGGTTGGAGTCTGGGCAAAGTTCGCTAGCTACAGGCCGAAGATAAAAACAAACAGTCGCCCCTACCTACTTTCCGTATTAAGCCCGGCCCTGATACTTGTACATTTGTATTAGGATAGGGAGCTTCTGAACTCTGTGATATACATGTGAAGTAACTGCCTTTGGGACATAGTGAAATATGACGACAACTTACATCAAATTTATCAGGGGAGATAAGATACTAAAGAAGATGTTTTTGTGTGTGGGTAGATAGTCTTCAATCGACATTGGGTAGTAGTGGTCAAATAAACTAAAAGTTGGGTATAAATTCTGAAGGAGTTTTTCTTTATTATAGTTTATAATATGAATTCGTACGTACATCTACATACAGAGGAAAATACACACAATACTATCTATTGTCAAGCTTGCTCTGTTATAGCCATCATAATATAGGTATCTATGAAATGGACGGTTTGACGTGTATTCAATTCGATTCGGGTTAACTTGGTAAATTTGAATCGATAGTGGGTCAACCGACCGAAATTTATTGTGACAATGAGTTAGAAGCAACGAATGGTGGCCCAAACTTCGACCAGAAAGTCGAAATTAACGTATCTCATTTTGAGTCCGAAGTTTGTGTATTATATATCGATACAACCACGCCCCATTCGATGTTGATACAGATAACCTGATAGTCAGCGGAGTAGGAATTTGCCCTTGCACGATACTCTGGGTTTGAAAGATACAGATTTTACATTAGTGGGATACAAACACATCACTATCGTACTATAACAAACAAGCAAGTCATATGCTATGTTGACTATCGTCGAAATCAGACTGCTATCTGCTTATTTTCAACTATCATACTATAATAGACAATCCAGCTATATGTTATGATGATCGAAATCAGACTGGCATCTGCTTAGTTTTGTCTGATGATCAAATCTCAATCGATATTGGTCAGGCTCAAATACGTCCACTAATTGGGTAGATGAGTTGAAAGATGCTCGCGTCTGTATAGAATATATCCCATATGTATTATAGAAATAGTATTGAAATTCGTATCCCTAAATACAAACTCCAGCTCGCCGACGTACGTCAAGCAATCCTCACTACGATTACATCCGATCTGAACCAAAAAAAAATCTTTGTCGGCATCTTATTTGCTCCTGTGTATCTCGCTACTGAGCTGTGGGGCAATGCTGACTGTCACGTCCAATCTGAAACAAACATAACTAACTATGAAGACTATGATCCGGTTTAGGCTATAAAGAAATTGCTTAACTCAGATATCCCGAGAGACCCAGTGTACATCGTTGGTAAAATCGGTAGAAGCGAAAAACCCGAATTGCGAATATTGATCTGAACTACCTATCAACTACCTTTAGACACGACAGGACACTTGAGCGCAATGTGCATATCCTTTCCACTGCCTATTTAGAAATGCAATCTTTCCTGGCATTGTTGCTTGCATTGCATATTGCATATAAAATTTATATTTATATTAATTCTATTATCTCGATTGAAAGATATTGGGACCTATAAACTATAATTGGGTTCATGTACAAAAATCTGACTACCTGTAGTAAAATAAACCCGATATTGAGAACTAGGCAAAGTTTCTTCCACGTGTGCACGATAGAGTAGATAGGTCCCACTCGTCCCAGGCTTGAACCTTAAGTACAAGGGTTAGACTCAAAAGAAATGTTACCATATGATAAATATGGTTGTTTGAACATAGCCTCCTTGATTGAACAAGCCTGGCATCATGTATCTGGCATACAGGTTTTGGAGACGAGAAAAATCAATTGACGCAGATCAGTATGCTACAATATTAGTACAATATCAATCAAACACACACACACACAAATTAGTTTTCGCTACGTTATTGTAAATATCGCGCTATCTCTTGGTTCTTTGTGTATGCTTAACCCTCTCGAATAGCTGCTATAATCGCATCGTTCTGTTGCCGGGCCACTGGGCTCAACAGAGTTCTCCCTATGCGTTCCATCAGTTTCACTTTGGTGCCTTGTGCGAGGTAAAGTTGTTTACAAAGTTTTCGTGTCTCACCAGTATTCAGCCCAAGTACCCTTCGAATACCGTGACCCTGTAAGTCTCTGAGAAGTAGACAGCGTTTGCGAAGCATATCAATTTCACCACCCAAGGGCGCACTGACACTTCCTATAATATCTTACAACCCATGGTCGCACTTACACTTCCTAGAATATCTTTACATTCTCAGATGTCCACTTGACCGAGTTATCGATGGGGAGTGTTGGATGATCAGTGCTGATCAATGAAGTGGGCTGTCCGTTCTTTTTGTCGGGGTTCACCTTGCTTAACGTCACTGTTGTCGCTGCATTCTTTCTGTTCAGCACTAGCGACATACTATTACAAGCGATATTGTATAAAGTATTCAGTAGGTGAGAGATAATATCTCAATTTCAATCCTTATTGCAGACAATGCAAACCTGTTCAATGGTTGAAGCGCTCCACATGTACTTATCCTATGCGTCATAAGTGAACGAACTACTTTCAGTCAAATACTACTTGCGCTAGCGAATTCGTTGAACTGTTTCAAAGGTAGCTTGTCGTTGATAGTACCACCAACAATATTAAGCAATAAACCTGCCAGCCCAGCTACTGAACGCGATGGCCATATCAAGCCCTTCCTATCTAGCTGAGCTATAAAAGTACAGGAACACTCAACCATGAAATGCCTCGTTGTATTTTTCTCTCCAGCTGTGTTTACAGTTGTTATTAATCAGTCCTCGCCATCAAGCACTTTGCCTATACTCACGATATCATGGCAGACAATACAACCAATTAAAAAAACATTCGGCAGCTTATACGTAGCATATACGGCATATTTGGCAGCATCTTGTCCAGCGCCGGTACGATTGCCAGATTATTTCCGTAATTATGACATAAGTGATTCCACCGTCTATGTAAGAAATCTGCTTGTGTGCGCTCGACTTCATTTGTCTTCGTCTGCAGCTCCTCAAAGAGAATTTGGAATAGTTCGCGGTTGTGACTCTGGTCGTCGTTTCTAAATATGTCATACATCGTTCTTATGAGGAGAGTTCGTTGTGAGTATACGTATGCAATGATAACCAAGTGGCAGTTGCCACCCGCCATTGCTCTAGCCACGCAGAAACTCATCTAAACGGGATCATTATTGATCCTATCCGGCAACGCATACTACATGTCCAGCGTAACAAACATATCTTATACATTCCGCCAAACTGCGGTGAGTGTGCGACAACGTGAATTCGTCCTCTTCTACAATCGATTCGTCTGTGTTGTCTCGATCTTCGTTCTGATTGCTCAGTGTGCCCGTTTGTACATCATCACTATGAGATATCCCAGTTGCGGTAGCTACTGCTGCAATATATAGTCCTAGAAGCTCGTTGATGAACTGGCCCATTCCAGCATCCAAAAACACATTGTACACAAATTAGAGCGTAGTTACACATATCCTAATTCGTTATTTATTTATATGAACATAATCACATTAACTTAAATCGAGACACACGTACCTTTATATGTTGCCAAATGCAAACAGGCAAGTTGTCGCTTAAGACATCTGTGCTACAACCCTGTATTGTACTGAATGATATTCACTTCTGAATTGTCTTATGAACCATTATCTGTAAAGTTGTCGGTGTCGTTAAAATTGGTTGAACCCGTTTCTTTATCCTCAATCTCATTCTTATCAGAGTAAAAAAGACCAGTGTACCATTGTTGCAACCATGACGCAATCTCGTCCGCTTCATATTTGTTTTTTTGAGGAGGATATGATTCGAATTGAATACTTTGTCCTAGTGGAATATAGGGCAGATAGGTTTCAATCGTCCCAGGCTTAAGAGTGGGAGGATTAGTCTTCCAAAAGTTACCACCTGTTAACGTTATTTATACACACAAAAGAGAAAAAATAATTCACATAGTCAGGAATCGAATCGGCCTACCCCTTGGCAGGGGGTAACTATACCACTAAACCACTAGGCTCTGAGAAGGCTTTTTAAAGTAATTATATATACAAAATTGAAATATATAAAGTTTGTCACTTGGTAAACAAGTGTTGCGGTATTTATTTACGTTTTAATCTAGCGCTGTTATTTTAATTCGAGAAATCAGGATTATGGATACACACTGCGATTTTACGAGTTTAAGATAAAAATAGTTTGGTTCATATATTACTTTTCTTCTAATGGTATCGTATCACAACCTTACAAATACAACAGTGTTTGCTTTTAGACAGGCCTAACAGCACGCAATGTTTACTCAAAGATTTAAATTCTTCCGTAGCGTCAATATTCATCGGTGTGATAAGCCACTAGTGAGCAACACTCGCAGTAGTATAGACAATCACTTAATAGTGAAGGAGTTATTGGTACGAAATAAATAAACATAGCGTACAACTCCTAGCACCCAGGAATTGGTAAATTCTGCACGTTGTCAGTATAGATGAATATATATATATATGTATTTCACTGAAGCATGTATCAGTAGCTAATCCCTCATTTTGGGCATTTGTGATATTGACTCTATGGTACGAATCTCTCGCACAGGGGTCCGTGGAGCACGCGTCCGATGGTTTGAAAGAAATCTTTTTACACTTGTCTAGAGTCATTGAAATATGCTTTACTGATAGCCGAGATAAGCATATACTGTGTGGTCTAAGTTAATTCATAGCTATCATTACATTCACATAAAATCAGTATTCTTTCAGATATTTGAGGAGCACCGCTTTTATGCGCTGTCGGAGTGTGTCGTTGTCATCGCGCATTGCTATGTGGCTCGTTGCGGGGCTCAGAGTGATGGTGACGCCAATGTCCGTCAATTTCAACACGTGCGTGTTCGTTAGTGTGGGGTGGCGTGTCACCTCAAGATTCGCAGGCTATATTCAGGTGTGTAAAATAGGATAGAATTTAAAAAGATCATCTCGGCGATGGCGGGCAAATAACTCAAGCCTAGCCACGAGTTCTGAATACTGCTGCCAGTATCAAAACTAATAGTTGCTTTCTGGATATAATCAAACCTTTAAAAATCAATTGCATATACCAACGAGAATACATTTATAAAAATCTAAAGAGGAAACATTAGATATAGCACAAGATGATCTATTGATGAAAAACGATGATATATACCAGTATTTTCGCTTCCTTCGTATATCCATACTGGCCACATAAATACAGATTAAAGCCTTCATATTCTTACCAGTTGAGCGACAAGGTCGGTACAGATATCGACCACCGCCAGATTACCCGTCAGATGTCGACGCATATCCCAAACTCGTTCCCCATCTGTGCGCTATTATTGCATCGAGAACGGGCGTTTTGTGAGGTGGAAGACACAATACGAATCTAGAGTTGTTCAAGAGGTGCAGAGTACAACATAAAGCTAAACATGCCCAACTCCTGATAAATGCCACAATTTGAGAGTAATTGTTCTGAAACAGGGTTGAGAGCCACATTATGATATAATTCTCCGTACAATGTAAGCAGCCCAATCCTGTTTTGAAAGATAAGGGCGAAGAAAAACATGTGACCACGTTTACTTTGTATATTCGCAAAGGCGCTATCGGAATATAGAATTATTCGCGATATTGAGATGAATCTTCAAGGCCAAGTTGAGATTTATAAAGTTAGATATTGTCACTTTCGTAGTGCATATCCATATACAGTGCAAATAAGGCAAATGTGCGAGAAGATTGCAGAAATTGAAAGGACCAATGCCGCGAGAAGCGTGCATTAATTTTGGTAACACCTAGTGTCATCGACTTTCCTGATGACTTGCGGAAATTATACTCACCAATAAGAAACACAGCACAGTACATCAACATAAAGTATAGTTGATATGTGTTGGTATACGTCGATAGCTACATACAGAATCGTAGACAGCATCGAGAAAACGTACTGGTTATGTATCACACAGTAAGTACGTACACTACATTCGCTCATCCACAGATTTTCACACCGCCTCTAGGTATAACAAGGGATAAGCCACACAGTCAGATGGAAAGCGAGGATCATGCAACGAATACGCAACAGGGTAAGACATGTGAAGCCTACATACCGGTGGATCGGTGTCGACTACTAGTAAATTTTCGTTGTCTTTTAGATTCAATAGGCCGCTAACGGGTGCGAAGTGGTTGCCGTTGCCCACTGCTACAGGTTTCGTCAGTGCCGCGAGCTAGATACAGGAGAAGTGTTGGTATATTGCAAGAGTGAGGGAGAAGCGCTTGCATTAGGGGGTGTACGGACATGCTATATAACTCACATACATTTAGTCCAAGAATTTAGTGTGGGTTTCCTGGTTGGGTAGAAGATGTTGATGCATGTATCCTAGCTTGCTGCAGCCCGAGATACAATACGCGCTGATGAGATATGCTGGCATGCCATGCTTTTTGTGTGTACCGGGAATCATAATTTGTCACTATTCGAATACTGAAAACTATAGGTGATGGTTCGAAGAGTCCCAGGGTTCTTTAGAAAGAAAGATAGTTTCAGTGAACGATTCTTATTCTACGGCTATATCTCGTTGAATCATACTTGTATTTAAAAGAGCTCTCACATAACAATACGCTGATACAATCCAAAAGTGAATAGCGACTCAATGTATGTAACGCACTTCCCAACTAGCCGTGTATTCAGGTTATCCCACTAATTGTCATTTTATGACAACCGATTTACAAACATTCGTTGGCACACGAATATCCACACAGCCTCAATAGCCTGCATGCACTCACATCGTTCGAGATAGCTGCTGCGCGGAATGGTTTTGAGACGGAGATTTTGATCGGCACGCCACACGTCATGGAGAGAAGCGCAGTCTGACTGCGGTTCACTTCAACCGACAATATAGGCCTTCTATCGGTTGTGTATGAGGTCGCCTGTGAGTGTGTAGAGTTGTGGTTGAAGGCCCATGAGAATGGTCGTGTAAAAGCAATATTTTTGTAACTCTTGAAAGCGGGCAAGTTTGTACAGTTGATATAGTAAATGGTCAGTGCGACTGGGTGTTCGTAGACGCTTTGTAGAAGATAAGAGCAAGCAGTTCTATAAAAAAAAGAATAAACCTGTGCTAGGGTTGTAGATGTGGATGATGGAGGAACAGTGCTAGTAGATGTGTGTGCAGTTGATTGTAGTTAATAGGGGGTTAACTACTGATCACTGGGTGCAAACATCATACAACACCATGCATGGCTAATCACCCACTCCAACGCCACCAGGCCGCCACACAACAACAGCTTTGCATAACAGACTCTGCAGACGCGACCACGCACACTCACCTTGTCAGGGCTGAAGACATCTGGGAGCAAGAGCAGTGGTGGCGTATACTTAGCGAGTAGTTCCGAAGCTTCCCGCACATCCATGCGCGTATCCATCGCACAGTACGTCTCTCTGCACCCCAGCGGTCGGAATGGATCCAGCACTGTCGAGTGGGCGTATTCGGGTTCTGGAATATTGCACGTATATAGACAAACCAAGGTAAAAAAATAGAAAATGTAAGCATGTATGGAGATGGAAAGAGGTTCCCTGTGCTACCCAACTAATGGCGAGGTCGATATTTGCATATTCCACATAAGGGTAATACAAAGTGGCGATAATGGACGCAGCCACATTCAGTGCAATCGTCGCGAGTCGCGTGATTATGTTCAATATGTGTCATTCGCCGCCAGGAAAAAATATAGGGATCAATAGACAATATATCAGACTGTATATGAGAGCCTCAGGGTAATCTGTACGATTTTCATACATTGACTTGAGAAATACAAAGATGATTGGCTCCAGGCTAGACTGGGAAAGTAATGTACGTATTTGGATCGTAGGTTACCTAATAGAGCACGGTAAACTTGGTAGACCGCCTAGTTTCTATAGTTTCCCGCACACATAAGGCATGATATTTCAGACAGAGACATTTGTGACGTACGTGGTCTCTCACAAGTTGATATTGTGTGGACCAGGGTGAAGTAATGATAGGTCGATGCCTGCGCAGATGGATATAAATGAATGATAATATCTGGTGTAGATGATATTTCAATCTGTCAATTTGTGTTTCGTAAGTAAATACGTTGTATAGGTATATAGAGCAATGTAGTGTGTAGTAGCAATATATCTCTGTGAGATGATGTTGCATACAAGCCTGATTTCTTGAAACGAGAGAGCAAGTCACGGGTGATAATGGCGACTGTAGTCCCTTGTCCTTCTCTTGCCTCAAACGACTAGGGGCAGGGCTGGTAGTAGGCAGCTGCGCTACGTGTATATGTGCTTAGTCTGAAAATAAAGTAGATAGACATGCACTGTTCACGTTCACGATCTTCGTATAACCTGACCCGACACGACTGTGCATGCCTACCCACCTGTACACACGACAAGGTTTCGTGGATCCTGTCCCATTTCCCACAAGAACGCCACGCCGTCGCCCAGGCGCAGTGAAGGGTGTCCGGCGAATATCACGCAAGGTTTGCGGAATAGATTCTCCGCCTTCCTGTGATGTAACAAATAGCCAAAGTAAATGAGCCACACTCGAACACAGCAAATACCACACACGGCTTACGGAGCTTATCTCTCAAGTTCCTGTCACGTGCTTACTTGCAGGTGTACATGACTTGTGTTCGAAAGTATTTTCTGCACCACATGTATGACCTCTCACCACACGATGCTCCACGTCATACTACCCGCCGCATTACCAGGCAAGCCTACTGCTTCGCGGCGTGATACTTGCCAGTCACTTCCAGTGGGACTAGGTGGCGAAGTACAGGGTAGCGTACAGGACCATTAATATATATCTCGCAATATGAATTGTCTTGCGGATTGCCGCGTGCGTATGAAGTATAGTGTGATAGCTGGAGCTACCGAATTACATTGTAAAGGGTGGAGACGCTTGCAACGTGCGCATGGACAATCTCTTAACGCTACAGAAAAGAGTAGTTCAGGCAAATGATAATGATACCAATCTATGTGTACTGCCAGCACCCTCCTTAGTATCAATACGAAGACAAGTTCAATCTATCTACACCATGCCTTTTGACTTACTGCACCACACCTGAGCGATGTGCGTAATGAGTTGGACTACACATTCCCTGGCGGTAAATTTATTCACACCAATACGTTGGAATACCACCCACCCACCCTCATGATATACATACAAAGACCAGCTTGATTTACACTCGCCGTTGACCACACGAACACGACACACAATTCTAATTTGCAAATGGCGGTATCTCATGTAACAACATCTTAACACCCCACCCCCCCCAACACACACACAAAGCGACAACGATACATACGGATCATTAATATCTGAGATAAATGTCAGCCGCTGCGCACGGATTAGCTTGTCCCACTCAAACGGATACTCTGGTGTGTACACCTTGTCAGCCCTGTGCTGGTTCAGCCTGTAATAGCCACGCGATTAGTTAGTCGGAAGTATAACAAATTAGTGGGACGTGACAGATAATTGGCCCGAGATATGCACTGAAGACCAATGGACTTGCAGATTGGCACGCATCGTCAGCTCAGATGTTCCAGTGCGTACGCTTTATCTGCCCCGAGCTGAACGAGACTACAAATCAAACACAGGCAGTGGAGGCGATTTGAGCAACAATGTCACGTAATATGTGAATGCGGACTAAGAATGCATGAATAACGTCAATTGAGTCCCACACAGAGAAAAATAAACAGCAGAATTGTGATATGTAACAAGGTCTTTACGTGACTGACTAGAGCAGGATAGTCTCGTAATAATAGTGCATGGATATACTTGACATGTGAGATCTGACACTTGATACGGCCATATCGATAATATTGTCAGCACAAATGTATCCGCACCGACTACTCTCTATGTGTGTGCTTTCTGCCTCAATATCTTGTAGTTGCGGAAACAACTCCTTCATTTGTACGTACAAATTTCTCTCACTCCTCTGCACTTACCTATGTCCATCTCATATAAAGATAACAACTATCCGCAACAATCATCACAGTTCAAAGGCAATTGCGGCTCCATGTAAGGTCGTCGTCTTTGCTCAAAATTTGCAGTTGTCATGTCTTTTGCTCGTTTGCTTGTAACAATTCAAATCACTACGCTGCACTTAGTACACTCCATCACTCTTTCGTACATACCACTGTATGGCACTAATTCACATTTGCCATAAGATATTATGTCGACATACTTGTATCCCTTCCCATAACAAAGCACACACACACATACAAATATTCAATGACACATGATATACAAAAACACTGAAATACAAACGACACAGACACGGACACAGACACAAACACAGACACAGGATATATTTTGGATTTAATGGCATCACCATGCACCCTTCATACCATTCCGTAAAGATGTTTGCATAGAGTGCCGATGCTCTTGCAGTGGGAGAGACAACGTAGAAGGGCACTCCCTGCCTGTCGTGGGAGTTGAGGTAAGCATGTAGCTCTTCTAAAAGGAGTGTGATGCTGCCCGATGGATGTACGGGGAAAAGAACAGAGCCACCGGTTAAGACGGTCTCCAGTACCTGAGGTGGTAGTAGACAGGGTAGAGTGTATGATGCGATAAGACATCTGTAGGACATCCGTCGAGGAAGAGTGTGAACATGTATCAGTTCAAGAGTTGAAGGCAATCGAAGTGACGATCGTGTTACTGCAACGCACCTACGCTCAGAATCCTGAGTTGGTCACCTATATATTAAGACTGATTGGTGTACACCACTGCGCAACACATAAAGAATTAGTTTCGGAGCACAAAAAGCAAACAAGACCGGTATTATCCTTGTGAATATCCAAAGTGACACACATGTAGTTGATGCTCTTATGCATTCTTCAATACTCGCGATGTCACTTGTTTGAGAGGCGTTGAGTTCATGTGTAGTACATTCTCACACACATCCTTATGTTTGTGTGTATGGTGTTCAAGTAGTCAAGTGGTCTATCGGTCAGGATACACATGAAGTGAATGCTCCTATGCAATGTACAACATCCGCTCTAACAGATGTAAATAAGCAGTGTAAGGATATGGTTTAGGTACTCCCATACATCCCTCAATTTCCGGCTTCTCCAGTGGACGATTGATGCACAACTCAGTATTTATATAGTAGCTACACCCACAAATATGACTGTATGCGTGGTACACGTGGCTAATTAGTATGGGAGTGTACGAGTCTCGTAGTCAAAGTCCAGCAAAGACCAAAGTGTCACTGTGCTTGAGGCATATGGGATCGCTGAGCAGAACGGCAACGAATGCCGTCATACGTATGGTGGTTCTTGAATAGAGTATGAATACAGTAGGTGACCGCATCCTTCCTTCAATATCTGTAGTACTCACATGTTTGCACCTGTGTGGGAATGCAGGCGTCCCGTGACGAATGGCCGGTCATGGAGAGCGCGCCACAGTGCTTTAGACATATATGGTTGACGAGCCTAAATACAACAAGCGTTGGCGTGACTACCGTAGTTTTCCTACAAAGTACGCGCACGAGTACAAGCGAGTACAGTAGGTATGCACATGCAACCACATACCTCCTTCAATATCCGTGTTATCACGTGTTTGAGCGGGGTGGGGGTGTAGGGGTCACGCGGCGAAAGGCCTGTCATGATAAGCGCGTCACAGTGCTTTAGACATGTGGGATCGAAAGGCATCGTGATATTGGCAGTGTCCAGGGAAGTAGCACTCATGTACACTAGCTTCTCTCCGATGTGATGGTCTTCCCGCGTTTTCCTGCGGCGGGAGTAGACAATAGTTTTTTTATACCTAGCGAGCGGGTGATAACTGTGCACAAGGCTACGAAACATGGTATAAATACCATCGCGATAATGAAACATGAAACGATTAACGCTCTAGACGTTGTGGATCGTGCATGGGTCACAATAGGCCGTGCGATATAGGTTGAGTGCTGTGGGTGCATTTAAAAAACATGTTAATTGGTCACAAAACGTGGCAGGTGATCCGCTGGTGTACATTAACTTGAACAGCGCGTATAAAACCACAACTCGCACTACATGCGTGCAACAAATTTATATATGCGACCTCAACGCTTATATTCATAGAGTTAAATGTGCCCGGTCGTTGGATTGTATTTTACACAAAGTCATAAATCATTTATTACTGCACATTCATACTTAACATATATCCCTCATCCATCACCTGAGCTTCAGAGGTAATCAGTTTTTAACGCATAGCCCCATATACACACACTTCACATACCCCGTCTCCATCACCATTGCAGGCAACCAATCTCCTAGAGGAGATATAACCGCATGTAGATAAACGTTGCGTCTCTGTAACCAGTTTATAAAGTAGATATAACCACGTATACATACAACTTAACATACCCCTCACCCATCATTTGCGCTTCAGAGGTAGCACCGATGCTCGTTTGTACCGACCAACAGCAGCTGCCCAGACTGTGGCCCGCACTGGTAGCCGTAAGAGTCAGCACACCCGATATGGAGATAGGCTGGTTAAACGATACCTCCTGTATCTTCTCGACACAAGATTGTACAACCTATGTGCGTGTAAAAGAGAGAGAGACCCGGGATCAGACTCAAGGGTATACTGTTTTACTGTTTGTATGCGTATGGAAGAGAAGGCTTCGAGTATATGGAACACATTGTGCGCGTGTGTACTTGGTAAGATATCGCCAACGTATTGGAATACGACTAACTCGATATATATACAGGTACATATGCTCAGCAACAATCGCATAAGAGCGGGTATTAGTGATATCAAGGGCATACACACAAAGAACAGTATGTACACACCCTATGGTACGATAGGGTACCCCGATGTATCAGCTCATACATGCAACCACGCGTAGCCCCGTATCTCATGTCTTGACATAGTGTGACCATTTCTATGCACGCACATTCACTGTAAACGGAACGTTTGGTTCTAAGGACTGGCTTAAAAATATGTGTTACTAGGGTGATAGGCATGAGAACGACTGCAAAACCCCAAAGTAAAAAGTAACTCAAATAAACTCCAATCGATGGGTTATAACATATACTCAGCTTCTAACGCCACGACTGCTTACGCAGAGTACCCACTCAACTCTCAACTGTGCGGCGCAGTATTATAATTACACGTGCAAGTGTATATAGACTCATACTATGTATAAAAATATGAAAAGTATGACACAATCATCTGAGATATGCATCTGCAAACATGAATACTACGCACAAACAGATGAATAAATCGCGCACACATGCCGCCATACATGCACATATATATACACGCATATACTTCGATGTACGTGGATATATACCAGATACCTATATACATTCATACTCACCCCGCAGCTGTAGATTTCGCGGATGCACTCAGGTGCTACGCTATGCGACGAGTGCACGTACTCCATCGCTTCTCGTGTTAAATGCGTGTCAGCCGTCCAGGGCAAGCGTGTGTCGTATGCAGATAGCTCCATCATAGCCTGGGGTGATAGCATACGAGGTGAAGAATAACCAAGTGCGCTGAGGATTGGCATGGCTTGAATGTAATGCTTGAGCGAGAACTCCAATGGTCCATATATGGGGGTATAAAGCATTTACATACTACACATCGGCCAACACTGCGGTACCTGTCTCACCAGTAGCGTTGTAGCCTCCATTGCGTATGCAAGCCCTCTAACAAACACCACAACTAAGTTCTACCAGCAGAATCCAATCTTTATCAACAGTATGTGGGGGTGCAACACAACTACATACTACGCATGTGCTAACACTGCGGTTAATATTGTCTAGTCGGTAAATTTGTAGCCTCCATTGCGTATACAAACCCCTTAATATGAATCACATCATAGCTACTAGTATCCGCCAACAACTCCAACGATCCATATATAGGCGTACAACACATCTACACACTACGCGTCTACCAACACTAAGGTTCCTGCCTAGCCAGAATCGTTGTAGCCTCCATTGCGCGTACAAACCCTCGGAATAGCGTGCACTCCGTAATATTCGGCAAGCCAAAGCAGAAGTGCTGATCCGCAAACACATAAAGAAGAGTTATAACACCTGCATAGCAAGTATGTCAATACATACGTGGGTTTACATACTACAACGTCTATATCCTACACTGCGTTACCTGTCTAGCCAGTATCTTCGTCGCCTCTGTCGCGTATACAAACCCTCGGAAAGACGTGTACTCCGTGATATAAGGCAATGCAAGGCATGAGTGCCAATTCGAACATAAGATTATGTCTACTGAGCTCAAGTCGATGCCCTCCAGTGCTGGTAGCTGACAGTGTGGCTTGCCACTCACATATACTCGCCCGTTTATGCTCTCCAGGCCTTCTCTTTCGTGTGGGCTTGAACTATTGTGATCTGTGTTGTGTCGGTTGCTATCGCTTATATCGGTGTGCAGACTACCGTGAATAATGGAAGATTTCAAACTGTATAAAGCCGAGGACACCTCGCCACTGATCGAGACATGATCCACTTCAGCAGGTTCATTGCGTGTCAAACTCGCAGCACTTTGACTGACTATGCCATTACGTATATCGCCATCGGTTACCCCTACTACAGTACCACTATTCTGGACACGTGTAGATTTACGTTTACGTTTACGAGGCTGTTGATGTGACTGAACGCGCAACTTGCGTGTGTGTTGTGTACCAGCTGTGTCGTGTGCTATGCGATCGGATACTGGCTTAAAGTGTAAGAGGAACTCAGGACTGAGGAAGGGATCGATGAGTATGGTATAAGAGCGGTGTTTTACTACCACACAGGAACCATGAAGGCCATGGGAAAGGCACGTTATCTTCATGGTGGCCACAAAGTATGTGCATTAAAAAACTTCACAAGCTTAGCAATTATTGTGCATTCCCCATGTTCCTGTATATTTTTTCACATACAAGTATTCATTTGGTCACGCACGCGTGTAGTCAACGGTCATGTACATTCAGTTTGGCACATTATTGCATCAACACAAGTCACTGTGGGGTACATATCTTTATATATATATATATACATACACACACACGCGCACACACACACACACACACACAC
>NW_014040379.1:84337-86826 GCF_001186125.1 Sphaeroforma arctica JP610 | reverse complement strand
CACACACACACACACACACACACACACACACACACACACACACACACATACACACACACACACATACACACACACACATATATATATATATATCTATGTATGTGTTATATTTGTTTTGAACAGATTAGTTTCAATCGCTGAAATTATCAGTTTAGAAACGATATTCTGGTTCATTGTGTCTATCAATGCGTGCGGATGCAGTAATGGATAATGAATAATTCAATAACTCATTTGTCTGTTTTGTTTAGAAAGATAGTACGGTTTCAATATTTTATACACTACTTCTGTAAATAACGAGGTATAAGTAAATGTATACTGTCGTATACTCGTAGTCGAATTTCGCCGCACCATGATGTTTCTTCTTTTGACCTGCATGTCAACTTACTATTCACTCAAGAACAATTGTGCAGTCGGTTTTGATCGTGGAAGTAGGTGGACTCGTTATGAGATGCATGAGTATACACACATTCTCTAGTTTTTCTTTGTCGTTAAGTGCCACTGGCATCGTGTGTCTATCGTCCGTCTGGAGGCATACATGGCCTACATGAGTATCTGAGTATGCAAACCTGCTCCAAACGCTCAATTTAGTCGCGTTCACTCTCGCTATACAGTGGTTTAACAGAGGCGGGGGTGCAGGAAGGGCCGTTGTTTTCTCGTGCTACTTCAACAAGAAAGTCGACCCGCAACGAGGGCAGTTTTTGGCCGACGATAACTTCAAGTACATTGAGAAGTGGTATCTCAGTGTAGTGGAGAAGGACCTGTACGCGGTGATCTTCCATGACGGATTGAGCAGTGAGTTTCTGCGGAAGTATAGCACTATGAAGATCACTTTTCATCACGTGGCTTTGGGAGAGAGATCGACGAATGACGAGAGGTTCTTCTTCTACTACAAGTACCTCAGCGAGCACCCGGAGATCACTGCGGTGGTTATGACTGACATCAGGTACTGTATGCACTGCAGCGCGCAAATTTCGTTCTTAACGTTGGCGTACGCTGTTATAGCATGCTCCTTGGCTTCAAAGCAATCCAAAGGAAGCTTGTGTGGTTACTAAACTTGTCTGTGCGCGAAATACACTCTGTACACAGTGATGTGGTTATCCAGAACGATCCGTTTGAGTTCATGATGCTGACGGGCGACTACATCTACGCCGGACGCGACTATGGCAACAAAATGGAAGACAATGGTTGGCTTACCCCGCGCGAACGTGTGTGCTTTGTCAAGGGTTTTGACAAAGAAGAGCACCGGCTGATCAAGAAGAAATCACAGGTGTGTGTGAATTTCACTGTATGTCTATATACGTGCATGTGGTTGTGTGCTGTTCAAGAGCCTTGACAAAAAAGAAGGCAAAAATGATAAGAGGTTAAGGTATGTGGTGTGCATGTGTATGTGCATATGTGTTCATGTATAGACCATTTTCTGTATTCCGGGTGTTGATGTACAAATTTACTGCAGTTTGCGTGCGAATTTACCTGTGCACTTAAGCCCAGAGACCGATAAATGTGCGTTGACATATGCACATTTATTCTTGCCCCCTTCGTTTGAACTGCGCTGTCTGAGATGTTCTGTTGTGTTGTTGGGCCCCTCTCAGAGTTCGGTACTTTTATGTGCAAATGCAGCAATGTCATGGTAGCCAGCTCAGTTTGAGTGTTAAACAATACAAAACATATGCACCGTTTAGGTCGCTTCTACGCTGTTTCTAAACTTGTACGTCAACGCAAAGCAGAGGAATAGAGCCATACAGCTAAGTATGATATTTGCGTATAGTAGCTGGGCATACCCACCATCTCAAACGAGCATGACGGCTAGAACTTCTGGTATAGTGTAGCACACAGGCTTGCCAATCAGGCATAAAGGTAGAAATTTTGAACGTATTCTGCATGAATTTCTACAGTGAGACCATTTGTCTTTCCAAGTGCAGATATCAGTTCTAGAAATTAATTCCTTCGGAGCAGCTAGATCATTCACATTACTCCTGACACTGATTCTCAACTTGCTACTGACTTTATCACTGTGCATGTCAGGTATACAACGCCGGCGTGGTGGGTGGGTACACTGATACCATGATCGAGTTTTTGGGTGAGATGACGTATTATCTATCCCTTTGTCCCATCAAGTTCAACTGTAACATGCCGGTGTATAACTTCGTCTTGCATCGGAGTTTTGAGACGCGGATCTTCTCTGGTTTCCCGTGGAACAGCCGGTTCTTTATGAAAGAGAAAGATCCTCTCGGTGTGTACATCATACACAAATGAGAGGTTTAAGGGTTTGTAGGGGTTTTAGGGTTTAAGGTTTAGTTGGTTTTCCGTAGAACAGTCAGTTCTTTATGAAGGAGAAAGACCCATTTGGTGTGTACATCATACACAAATGAGAGGATTTAGAGGTTTGGCTCCGACGGGTTTCTCTGTAAGACCTGGCGTGAGCCACTCAAGCCAGGTCACCTGTCATTGAGGACAGGACACCTACGGCGCAAACGAAATTTTATTTCCGC